>NW_027211186.1:22500-53261 GCF_029030835.1 Brachyistius frenatus
AATAATCCCTCATTCATTAGAAAAGAAGATTCAAGAAGACCTGTTTTTGGGGGCGTGTCTGTTTGATTGACAGGCCTGTGGTGCAGTCAGGTTACAGCTATCGGTGGGCGGGACGTAGTATCCTCAGGTTTCCGATCAGATCGGTCAGATCCACCTCTGGCTCCTCCCCCAGCTCGTCCAAATATGGTCACTTCCTGCTCCAAACCGCTCCGAACGAGCAAGATGGTGACGGACAGAATCTGAACTGGAGGATTCATAATGTTTGATGACATCACTGATGGTTGATGACATCACTGATGGTTAGGGTTGAGTGAAACTAATGAGAACTGACAAAGCAGCATGTGCAGCTGATGTAGTGATCTAGTAATCCGATCTTAGTTAGTCATCCAGGTGTTATTTTAATCATTCCAGCTCGTTGTCTCTTTAAAAAAGAGCCCTGCTATCATCTGGTGTCCGTGTACTCAGTTTTAAGAGGACACTTCACCTGTTACATAATAACATCATGTCAAAGATGAGTCATCGACACGGGACACGCAGGTTAAACTTCCTGCAGCTTCCATGAAAAGCAGAAATGCAGTCGTGTTCGACACACACAGACTGACCTGCACAGAAAAACTAAAGGGAACACAACACGTCAGCTGCAGCAGCCATGACGGTAAACACGTGTTTCACTGCTGCGCTGCTTCATATGTTACAGAAACAATAGTGGAGAGTCGATGGAGCGATGCTGCAATCAGCACCACGATCTCTTATAACCTGCCCGCCAGCATCCAGATGATATGATACGTGAGAGGCTGCATCACATTACTATGAGACACTATGAGACAGTATGAGACACTATGAGACACTATGAGACACTATGAAACAGTATGAGACAGTATGACCCTGTGTATTGTTTCCCTGATTTCCTTCCCTAACCTGCTCCTCCCAGAGTCCCGTCTCTGGTTCTTCCTCGTGAAAATGAAGTGTGTTCTGTACCCGATCTCTGTTCTGTGTCTGCTATTGGGTCCTATATTGTCGCACCTCCTGACAGAATGAACCGAACCATGTATGGACCCAGCGGCCACAGACTCGGGTCTTACAACCATTACTCTTCTCCGATATTTTTGATTTTGATTTTATACACTTTATTAATCCCCGAGGGGAAATGTCTTCACTACAGCAGGGGGCCTCTCAGGGGGGAGCTGCTGCAGCAGGCTGCCACTAGCGCGGCGCCAGGTAACCTGACCGGAGGTGCATGTTTTTGGATGATGGGAGGAAGCCGGAGAACCCGGAGAGAACCCACGCAAGCACAGGGAGAACATGCAAACTCCGCACAGAAAGGCCCAGGACCGGATTCGAACCTGGAACCTTTTTTGCTGTGCGGTGACAGTGGTAACCACTGCACCACCGTGCTGGCCAATCATGCCCGCCGAAGCTTATAGGGCCAAGTTGAACCCAGAACGGGTTTTGAGGGAACCCGCCTGGCCTTCTGGGAACCCCCCAGGAGGAGGCGACGTCGGGCTCACCGATCCAGCCGCTCAGCTGGCTCTGTCCCTGGTCCTACAACATTCCTAGCCTCAGTCTTTGAGGACTCAACTTCAGCCCCAGCAGCCACGACGGACTCTGTAGCTCCGGCAGCCGCCATGGACTCTCCTCCTGTTCCTGTCTGCGGCCGGGTCGCCAACGCCGTCCCTCCGTTTCCTGATTCCAGGCGGGCCGCCGACGCCGGGCCATCAGCTGCCGGCTGGGTCAACGCCACGACTCCTGCCTCAGCCTCCTGCTGGGTCGATGCCACACCTCCTGCTCCTGCCTCCTGCTGGGTCGATGTCCCTCTAGTTCATCCTTGTAAAAATAAAATCTGTTCTGTACCTGAACTCTGTCATTTGGGTCCTATCCTGTCTCACCTTCTGACAGAGACACGATGAGACACAATGAGACACGATGAGACACAATGAGACACCATGAGACACAATGAGACACCATGAGACACGATGAGACACTATTAGACACGATGAGACACTATTCCACACTATTAGACACGATGAGACATGAGACACAATGAGACACGATGAGACACTATGAGACACTATGAGACACTATGAGACTGTGAGACACTATTAGACATTATGAGACACGATGAGACACAATGAGACACAATGAGACACGATGAGACAGTATTACACACTATTACACACTATGAGACACGAGATACACGATGCGACACTATGAGACACTGTGAGACACTATGAGACACTATTAGACATTATGAGACACGATGAGACACAATGAGACACGATGAGACAGTATTACACACTATGAGACACGAAATACACGATGCGACACTATGAGACACTGTGAGACACGATGAGACACAATGAGACACGATGAGACACAATGAGCCACGATGAGACACTATTCCACACTATTAGACACGATGAGACACGAGACACAATGAGACACGATGAGACACTATGAGACACAATGAGACTGTGAGACACTATTAGACATTATGAGACACGATGAGACACAATGAGACACGATGAGACAGTATTACACACTATTACACACTATGAGACACGAGATACACAATGCGACACTATGAGACACTGTGAGACACTATGAGACACTATTAGACATTATGAGACACGATGAGACACTATTAGACATTATGAGACATGATGAGACACAATGAGACACGACAATGTCAAATTGTCACGAAAAGAGAACTTTTCTATATCAGATGACGTCCTCGTCAGTGATTCCTGAGTCATGTGACTGGTGTGTTTAATGTGTTGGTGAGTGTGTAAACAGCAGCTCCTCCATGTAACTGATGTTAAACAGTCATGTGTGGCGGTGCGGCTGTGATTCATGAGAACAGGAAGTTATTAACACGCATTACCAGACCTACGAGGACAGGAAATGAAATCCTGCAGCCTCTGAGACGGTTACGTCCCTCCTGCTGGTTAATTGATTATCATGGCTTCCACTGCTGCTGTGACTCCTTTACATGTAAAGACAGAGTGTCCTCTGAGCTGTGAGGATGAAGCAGGCCTTTGTCTCCATTCAGGGAAATAAATCAGTCCGAGGTTTTATACTGACAAATACTTGGAAAGTGGGTTACGGTGATGAATGTGGACGTGAATGTGCAGCAGAACCAATTTTAATAAAACTACTGAGGCTACAGGAAGTCAGGCTTAACTTATATTAAAGTCTGGTTTAATGAAGAGCATTATTCATTATTTGAGAGGAGACTCTGCAGTGGATCTGTCGTGTCATTACATGCTGAATAATAACTTCTGATGAGCTCCTGGTAACCACATTATGATAATATCACTCATATTTAACAGTAAAATAACGGAACACTTTCATGGAAAAAACTGAACTCAAATCACAAAGATTAAGATATAAATGAGTACCAACATGCCTTGATTTAAATGTTTATATGTTACTTTGTATTACATGAACATGAGGGAAATATTTTATGGAAATTAAAGGATGTGATTGTTGTAACAATTCGATTTGTTTTTCAGACCTCATGTTGATTTTTGTGGGAACGTTTTTCTCCTCTTCAAACATCCTGTTGGAGTGAAATCTGCTCCGTCACTCAGTCAGCTGGGACATCCTGCAGCTTCTCTGAGGTCGTACAGATGTTTGTCTTTCTGACAGACAGATGTGTGCAAGGGTTTTATTCACATCAACACTCAGGAGTTCAGTAAATTATTCCAACAGAAGTCACACATACATGTGTGAGTGTGTGTGTGTGTGTGTGTGTGTGTGTGTGTGTGTGTGTGTGTGTGTGTGTGTGTGTGTGTGTGTGTGTGTGTGTGTGTGTGTGTGTGTGTGTGTGTGTGTGAGTGTGTGTGTGTGTGTGTGTGTGTGTGTGTGTGTGTGTGTGTGTGTGTGTGTGTGTGTGTGTGTGTGTGTGTGTGTGTGTGTGCGTGTGTTTGTGTGTGCTGACAGCTGACAGCTAACAGCTAACAGCTGACCTCCACACAAACAGAAGATCAGTGATGAAGAACTCATGAACAGATGTCATATTCTGAACTGATGTCATTTTGAAAGGGGAAGTCCTGTGCTCTCCTCAGAGGTCAGAGGTCATGTTTACAGTCATGAACATGAAGCGTGTCTGTCCCAGCTCACCTGTTAGAGGACAGGTCTAATCAGAGCTGGACAGAACAACAGCCAGCATGACTTCAGGAACATACATGAACACAGCTGATAGAAAGGCCTCAAGTCATCACTGCAGACACCAGACAGGCTGTCACTCTGTCACTCTGTCACACTGTCACTGTCACTCTGTCACTCTGTCACTGTCACTCTGTCACTCTGTCACTGTCACTCTGTCACTCTGTCACACTGTCACTGTCACTCTGTCACTGTCACTGTCACTCTGTCACTGTCACTCTGTCACTCTGTCACACTGTCACTGTCACTCTGTCACTGTCACTCTGTCACTCTGTCACACTGTCACACTGTCACACTGTCACTCTGTCACTGTCACTCTGTCACTGTCACTCTGTCACTGTCACTCTGTCACTCTGTCACACTGTCACACTGTCACTCTGTCACTCTGTCACTGTCACTTCCTTCTGTCCTTGTGCATCAGATGAGTCAGTCAGCAGCTCTGCTTCCTGTTTCTTCTTCCTTTCTCACGCTCTCCTGCAGAACTTCTTTATACTTCTGCTTTTCTCTCCGTCAGTGCTGAGTGACTGATATCAGACTATAAGTACGTCTGTGACTAACAAACAAGGAATCAGAGTCCGTTGTTCCGTCAGTTTCAACCAATCAGAACCATCAGTGATGTCATCATCCATCAGTGATGTCATCAACCATCAGTGATGTCATCATCCATCAGTGATGTCGTCATTGGTTCGTGAACGTTATGAATCCTTCAGTTCAGATTCTGTCCGTCACCATCTTTGCTAGTTCGGAGCGGTTTGGAGCAGGAAGTGACCATATTTGGACAAGCTGGGGGAGGAGCCAGCGGTGGATCTGACCGATCTGATTAGAAACCTGACGATACTACGTCCCGCCCACCGATAGCTGTAACCTGACTGTGGCACTCGGTGGTATTGCAGCTTAAGACACTTCTGTACTTTTCAGACCTGAAGCTACAAACACTTTTATATTCAGTCTGTGGTTTCAACGCAACAATATTCACAAACTCCCTGTGCAGTGATTTCTTATATTATAACCTTCTTGATAAGTTTCTTGACATCTTGATGGTAACTTTAGACACGTTGTTATGACAACTGGACAGATGAGTTCTCCAGTGGGTGTCTTGATGTACCAAAGGAAACACTTTCCTTTCATGAAAATAAAGTTGGAGTGGTTTAATGACTTTATGAAAGAAAACCAGGATTACTTTAACGCCACGAGGTGATCTGACCAGGATCAGTGTTGAAGATATATCTTCAGTAAATCATCCTTTAAAATGGGCTCTGAATGGATTGACACCAAACAGCAGAGTCCTCAGAGAAGTCTCCTGTTAGAGGAAACAAGGTTTTCACTGAGAAGTTCAGAGACTCAGATCACGATCAGCGGACGGTGTTCGCTTTCTTTCCCACCAATGTCTCAAGTGGAGGCGAATCCCTCACAGGGAGGAAGTGAATGGGCGTCATTGTGGCTGTGCATGGGATTAGCCCATTTTAAAGCCCCTTAGTGAGATTTACCCACATTATTCACATTTTAGTGGACGTTCCGATCCACACGTATAAAACACACGCCGGATAAAATCACAATCCACCGCGATTGAAATAAGACGGCAGGAGGTTTAACCAGAGGGAGGAACTTTCAGGGTCCGCTGACCTCTCAGGTGGAAGTATTGTGCAGATACAATGAGAGCACTGAAATTATTGAACCGGGGAAAACACGTATGGATATATTACACCTGTTTGGATCAGAAAGCATGAACATACTAAAAGATAGAAAACACATCAAACAAGCAAATCAAACTGTCAAATGACAACAACAACAACAACAACAACAAAATCATTCAGGGACGAAAACAACCAAATAATCTTAATGTGTAAATGAAATACAGAATGATTATAAGTAGACACTAAAATATAGAAACTGAAATGCTGTTTAAATTCAACCTAAAACTCAGCCCAGTTTTAAACTAGAAATGATATCCTTACTGTCTCTGAATATTATCATTGTAGTATTATGACGTGAAAAACACACACAGTCTTGTCTAAAACTCCTATTTCTATGCTGTAAAGTTCCACTTTGAGCTCCTTGGATCCGTTCTGGGCCTCAGTTATGATCGGACTGCTGGAAACCAAAACCAAAAATAATATTTCTCCACGTGCTGCAGCACAAGTTTACATTAGAAACTGCTGTTGTTCTCAGTTTTAAGAAATGTGTCGATCTGCGATCATTGAACAGATTGTGTTGGTCACCACAGATGTTACATGAATCAGTCTGTTGACAGGAGAGCATGATGGTTATATTTGAAGTAGTAATAAGGTGAGAGCTCTCTTCATCCAACATGGCTGAAACTTCAATATTAGACTAACTGAAATGTCAACAACGATCCAGAGACAACCGTAACCCCCCTCCCCTCCCCCCAAAAAAGGCCAACCTGTGGGAAACCCTAGTCGCAGGTGGCTGAATGAATGAGGCCCTCAGAGAGGAAGCAGCAGCATCACAGGGAGAACGAAAAGAAAGAGGTGAGGCTGCTGTTTGATTGACAGCTAGAGCAGTGTGTGTGGGGGGAGGGGGGGCATGCTGTGCTCCTGCCCTTCACTGTACAGGCAGGAGGCAGCAGACAGAGCAGCCCCGGGCCCGGCAGCCACAGGTGGGCTTTGTGGTCTGTCATCATGAGTCCTGTAGCACCACACTGCCTCCAGCCCTCCATCACACACAGACAAACAACACGCAGCGGTCCTGAACACGCATGTGTCGGGATATTTGTACATGTGTGCATCCTCACAGCGGTGATCCTCTTCATATTAGAAAGACCTTTTGTTTCTGTGTAAACGCTCAATATGCTGATAATACATCAGGGAATTATAACTGCAGACGTGCAACTGAAAATCTAATGATTTCACTTTATGATGAACATGTGAAAAGCATGTGAACAGGTCAAGTCCCAAACATCTAAGAGGTTTGGTCAAGGTCAGATCTGAACCACTGACTGTTTATAAAAGTGTTCATAGCATCAGGTCTGTAAAATGAGGCCTTAAGTTGCAATACCAGCGAGTGCCACTAGAGGTCGGCTCCAAAAAGCCTCCGGCTCCATAGACTCCCATTCAACTTCTCTCATCAAATCCAAAGTGAATAAAATGTGTCCATCAGTTATCTCGGTGTTGTTAGCTAAAGTCACTCCTTCTTATTAGTTTTCTGGAGGTCCATCTGGAAATAATCCCTCATTCATTAGAAAAGAAGATTCAAGAAGACCTGTTTTTGGGGGCGTGTCTGTTTGATTGACAGGCCTGCGGTGCAGTCAGGTTACAGCTATCGGTGGGTGGGACGTAGTATCCTCAGGTTTCCAATCAGATCGGTCAGATCCACCGCTGGCTCCTCCCCCAGCTCGTCCAAATATGGTCACTTCCTGCTCCAAACCGCTCCGAACTAGCAAAGATGGTGACGGACAGAATCTGAACTGGAGGATTCATAACGTTCACAAACCAACGATGACATCACTGATGGATGATGACATCACTGATGGTTGATGACATCACTAATGGTTTATGACATCACTAATGGTTGATAGCTGGTCTGAACACAATAATATTCAAAAAGATCACAAAGCACAAAGAGTCACTATGTTGTCTATCAAGACGGCTTCACGTTGGTTTATAATAGTAACGTACTTTGATACGAGACGTTCAGAAAAGTAGGCTGATGGAACTATAACGAGGTGGTCCTTCAACCAACATGATGACATCATGAAAAAACTGGCAGGACATTTATGATTACAGTGTGTATTTTGTTTGTTCGTTTTGAGCTTCATTCTCCTGAACATCCACCCGCGGTCACGAGACCCAGCTGGAGGAGCTAAATCAGGCCGACATCCGCTGCGAAGACCGCACATCAAACGATGGGAAGCACGAGTACCGTGATACATGTCCTGAGAGCAGGAGGTACCATGTAGAGAGTGTGTGTGTGTGTGTGTGTGTGTGTGTGTGTGTGTGTGTGTGTGTGTGTGTGTGTGTGTGTGTGTGTGTGTGTGTGTGTGTGTGTGTACAATGAACACTGAAAACATTTCAAGGCCTGTACGTTGATTTTAAAGGAGCTGCATTCATATCCAGTTATTTTTTTACAAACATCTGACTCAATGTGACCTAAAATCAGTTCCTGGAAACAACCTTCAGTTTGACTAAAGCTCCCACTCAGAACTGTTCAACAACATCTGAGGATTTGTTCCTGATTAATGTGTCTGTAGTTGTGAATGAAGTCTTTTCTGAAAGCCGTTAAACCTGCATACCACACTGTGTTGTCTAAACCTGCCAAAAAACAAAGAGATTAGCAATTTAGTGGTGCACCAAGAGCTGATTAATCCAAACGGCCACGTTCAGCCCATTTCTCCCAGACTGGGACTCAAAATTAATCATACAGTTACAATAGAGCTGTACACTAGACTCAGGGCTGCAGACGGACGTACAGGTGAGCTCAGCGCTAACAGTGGGAGGAGGAGGAGGAGGAAGATGTAGGAGCTTCTGAGGAAGAAGAAGCTCCTTTCTGAATATCTGGAGATGTGACGGATCAGCTGGCAGAGGAACAGCTGATTTGGTAACCTCAGTGACATCCCAGCGTTCATCCACTGCCTCTCACATCAAAGACAGCTTTCCATGGAGGCGTTCAGTCTGAGTGACACAAACGATGGTTCCATCACATTCACTGAGTGTCCATGAAAAACAAAACTCATCCACTTCTGCCTTCATGACAAAAAGGTTCTCGTGGTGTTTAATATCTGCGGTTTCATTTACTGCTGGTCATAAATATGTTGTTTACCCAGAGATACCCAAAGGTTTGAATGCAACTGTAAAACCAAGAATTTAATACCTGTATTAATATCCAAATGTTAAATTATGCCGACAGCCTACTAAAATGGGAGCCGGTTATTTCTCGGTTAACATCGTGGTCTCCTCTGAAGCAGCTCTGATTTACTGTCAGAGAAAAATCCTCACCTGCATCCTCACACAGAAAACCAGCTCCACTCACTGAACACCGCTTTAAACATCAGACTCTGCACTGCTACATTTCTGCAAGATAATATAATATTCAATATATCCTGGGAATTTACAATTAACAATATATTTTTTTTCTATACCTTTTGTGCAATAATTGTTTTTCCTTTACATTTCACTGCATATATCAAGGTGTATTTATTGATTTTGTTTACAATGCTTGTGTGTGTATTTATACGTTGCTCTTTTTGACTTTTCTGAATCAATTTTCTTTTTTATTCTATTTTTCTGTGTACTTATCTTTTTCCTACCTGTATTCTTAAGCTGTTGTGTTCGGATGGGGAAAGTCGTTCAACCACAAACATGCAAACAATCAGAGACACGTCGTCCATCAGGAGTCACAACAGAAATGTTAAAGATGTGAGAATACACAAGGAGACCATTTACACTTGAACGAAATGATTCCAGCTGCAGTGGTGGAGGGTTTAGGTTAGGTTAGGTAGTTACTTTATTAATCCCCGAGGGGAAATGTTTTCGCTACAGCAGCATACAGAAGCAATAAGATAATAATAGAACAATAGAAAAGCAATAAAATAGCAGTAAAAAATATTAAATATAAATATCAAATATAAAATGCACAGTATATACAGTACAGTATATATATATATTATATACAAACAACCAAGAAACACAGACAACAGTGTTATTGTTATGTGATGGATTTTGCCAGAGGTGAGTTATTGTACAGACTTATTGCGGTCTCCTGTATCAGGAATGATCTCCTGTATCAGGAATGATCTCCTGCATCGGGAATGATCTCCTGTATCTGGAATGATCTCCTGTACCAGGAATGATCTCCTGTATCAGGAATGATCTCCTGTATCTGGAATGATCTCCAGTATCAGGAATGATCTCCTGTATCTGGAATGATCTCCTGTATCAGGAATGATCTCCTGTATCTGGAATGATCTCCTGTATCTGGAATGATCTCCTGGATCAGGAATGATCTCCTGTCTCAGGAATGATCTCCTGTATCTGGAATGATCTCCTGGATCAGGAATGATCTCCTGTATCAGGAATGATCTCCAGTATCAGGAATGATCTCATGTATCAGGAATGATCTCCTGTATCAGGAATGATCTCCTGTCTCAGGAATGATCTCCTGTCTCAGGAATGATCTCCTGTATCTGTCCTTGTGACAGCGGAGCTGGAGGAGTCTTTTGGAGAACGTCCTCCTCTGTCCCTGCAGCAGGTGGTGGAGAGGGTGGTCAGGATTATCCAATATGGATAATAGTTTGTTCAGCGTCCTCCTCTCCACCACCTTTTCCAGACTGTCCAGTTTGTAGCCGATGATGGAGCCGGCCTTCTTAACCAGTTTGTTAAGTCTGTTGGTGTCTCCGGCTCCAATGCTGCTCCCCCAGCAGACCACAGTGAAGTACAATGCACTGGCCACAACAGATGGTAGAACATCTCCAACATCTTGCTGCACACATTGAGGGATCGAAGTTTCCTCAAGAAAAAGAGTCGACTCATCCCCTTCTTGTAGACAGCATTGATGTTGGTCTTCCAGTTCAGTCTGTTGTCATGGAGACACCAGGTACTTGTACTCCTCAACCATGTCCACCTCCTCTCCCAGAACTCTCAGCAGTTGTGGAGCCATCGTCTTCCTCCTGAAGTCGACCACCATCTCTCTGGTCTTGGCCACGTTCAGGAGCAGGTGATTCCTTCCAGCCCACTCCACGAAGTCCTCCACTACTGCCCTGTACTCCTCCTCCCGTCCATACTGTCCACTGACTCCTCCTCCCGTCCATCCCTTATACACCGACCATTGACTCATCCTCCCGTCCATCCCTTATACACCGACCACTGCAGAGTCATCAGAGAACTTTTGCAGATGTCTTGACTCTGAGTTGTTCTGGAAGTCAGTGGTGTAGAAGGTGAACAGGAAGGAGACAGAACAGTTCCCTGTGGAGCTCCAGTACCACCGACCACCGTATCAGACAGCACACTGCCCAGAAAGACAAACTGTGGTCTGCCTGTCAGGTAGTCAGTGATCCAGGAGACGGTGGACGTGTCCACCCCCACCACCCGCAGCTTCTCACTCAGTAGCAGTGGTTGGATGGTGTTGAATGCACTGGAGAAATCAAAGAAGGTGATTCTCACAGAGTCACCGGTTCCATCCAGGTGAGACTGAGCTCATTGCAGCAGGTAGATGAGGGCGTCGTCCACTCCCACACGAGGCTGGTACGCAAATTGCAGCGGGTCCAGAGAAGATTTCACCAGCGGTCTGAGGTGGGCCAAGACCAGCCTCTCCAGCACCTTCATCACATGAGATGTGAGGACAACTGGTCGGTAGTCCTTGAGGCCAGATGGAGTCGTCTTCTTAGGGACTGGAACCAGGCAGGACGTCTTCCACAGCACCGGGACCTCCTCCTGCTTCAGGCTCAGGTTGAAGAGGTGTTGTAGGACCTCAGCCAGCTGGACGGCGCAGGTCTTCAGGACCCCGGGGCTGATGCCGTCAGGTCTTCAGGACCCCGGTGCCAATGCCGTCAGGTCCTGCAGCCTTGCGCTGGTGGAATCTCTCCAGCTGTCTCCTAACCTGGCCAGTCGTCACAGAGAGGGGGGTCGGGGGGTCATGGTGTTTGGGAGGTGTAAGGTGTGGAGGAGACAGATGAGGGTGGTGAACTAAACCTGTTGAAGAAACAGTTTAGCTCATTGTTCCTCTCCAGGTTCCCCTTGGTTGTTCCTCTCCAGGTTCCCCCTGGTTGTTCCTCTCCAGGTTCCCCCTGGTTGTTCCTCTCCAGGTTCCCCTTGGTTGTTCCTCTCCAGGTTCCCCCTGGTTGTTCCTCTCCAGGTTCCCCCTGGTTGTCCCTCTCTCTCCCCTTGAACCCAGTAATCTCCTTCATACCGGTCCACACCTCCCTCGCGTTGTTCTGCTGGAGTTTGGCCTCCAGCTTCCTCCTGTAGGAGTCCTTGCACTCCCTCATCTTCTCCTTCAGGTGGCGCTGCACTCTCCTGAGCTCATCCCTGTCCCCAGACCTGAAGGCTGCTTTCTTCTGATTAAGAAGCACCTTCAGGTCACTGGTGATCCACGGCTTATTGTTGGGGAAGCAGTGTCCAGTCCGTGATGGTACGTTTTGGGAGTGTGTGTGTGTGTGTGTGTGTGAGAGGTGGGAGAGGAAATATCTCAAACAGTGGGGCCCTTCTTCTCACTACCATGGTACCGCCTCCACAGGGGTCAGAGGTCAAACAAGCCAAACCTTCGAGCCTCCTTCGTCCTGAAACAGGTGGACCAACAGACTGACAGTGTTTCCTCTGAACACCGAAGATATTGTGTCAAACAGAGAAAACATGGAGCATCACCAAGCTGTAAAATACTCCAGAGTCCGGTAGGAGAGAGTTTAAGAGGAGAGAGGTGTGAAGAGCAGAAGGAAGAGGAGGACAGCGAGTGACAGCAGCGAGACGACTGGTTTGGGAAACCATAATGTAACCAGAGAGTCTTCAGGTGAGTCTGAGGAGCCTGAGCGGCCTCTTTCCCGATGAAAGTACCAGCTCAGCTCAGATCAACATGCTATTTTTTGGTCTTCCATGTCAGTGGGTGGTACCAGGTACCAGGTACCACTGCAGACCACAAGCTTCCACAGTGTGAAGGCCACACCCTCTTTACAGGTGTCCTTCCATCACTGGAAGCAGATGGTTGAGCAGGTAGATCCATGTTTCTGCAGACATCCTGAAGTTTTGTACCCACTCAGTTTTAGGGAAGCCGGTCTCCTATTAAGCTCTGTTACGACATTGATATGTGTTCCCACAAGCCCCGCCCACACTTAACCTTCATGACTGTTCTATTGTAGAAGTGAAAAGCTGTCTCTACCTGCCAATTCTGGATACCTACAACTAAAACATTTTTTCTTGTTAAAAGTCCAAAATCAACAATCCCACCTGATCGAACAACAGCTGTCAGAAACGCATTATAACCACAGACTGCATATACGAGTTCGTAGCTTCAGGTCTGTAAAATGGTTCTGATCCAGAAGTGTCTTCAGCTGCAATACCAGCAAGTGCCACTAGAGGTCGGCTCCAAAAAGCCTCCAGCTCCATAGACTCCCATTCAACTTCTCTCATCAAATCCAAAGTGAATAAAATGTGTCCATCAGTTATCTCGGTGTTGTTAGCTAAAGTCACTCCTTCTTATTAGTTTTCTGGAGGTCCATCTGAAAATAATCCCTCATTCATTAGAAAAGAAGATTCAAGAAGACCTGTTTTTGGGGGCGTGTCTGTTTGATTGACAGGCCTGTGGTGCAGTCAGGTTACAGCTATCGGTGGGCGGGACGTAGTATCGTCAGGTTTCCAATCAGATCGGTCAGATCCACCAGAAAACTGCAAAAACAGACTTTCTCACAACGGTCCTACAGTGTCTGACAGGGTTCATGTCTGAAAACAGGAACTTTATGTATGACACCATCGATATTCAAGGGATCAGTAAATGAATGTCATTCCTCCACCTACTCCAAAATCAGATATCAACTGCCCTCAAACACAGCTGCTGTTGTGTGTCAAAGATTTGCTTTAAGTGGTGCGACAGGACTTTAAGAATAACGGACTGGGGAGGGAAATAAATGGGTGACTTCCTTTCATTAGGCTCACTTATGTGTTCAAATGTAGACGGTCACAAGAGGACGCGTGGACATGTTCAGAGGACGGCGGTGGAGGGTCGGAGGGACGACATCACACTTCTGTTCCATTTACTGTTTCTGTAGAACTGTTCATTCATAGTTCAAAGTTAAGGATGTTAAGGAACTCATTGGAGGTCACAGATGGACCTTCAGATGCACATTTATATTATTAATATTAAAATGATGCAGCTGAGAATCCATCAATGATACTGTCAAGTGATTGTCACAAATTATAGTTTGAACTTCTTTCACCTGCTGTGTTCTTCAGAAGATCTTTTTACAGGCTCTTGAAAGCAAAGTCAGTTTCTGTAGAAGAGAAACCAAGACATGTATTTTGCTTTATTTGCTCTATTTTATATTTTAACTCTATCTGTGTTTAATTTTATGCATTGTATCTGTTCTTGTGCATTTTATTTATTTTCTATATTTTTAAATGTTCCTGTATTTCAGTTTTTATGTGAAACACTGCAGGTCATTTTCTTGCTGTGAAGCACTTTGAGCTGCATTTCTTGTATAAAAGGTGCTCTACAAATAAAGTTTATTATTTGGACATTTTACATTTTTATTTTCAAAAATAGTATTTCAAAGATAGCAGGTTTACACGAGGCCAATACTTTAACTTTTATTAATTTATTGAGTCCTGGATTTTACTCTGATCCGACTCCAACAAGGAGAAACACAAGCATTCTCATTTTATCATTTTTCATGAATGTGTAACATGTTTCCAGTAACAACGTGTCCATCAGGAAACTGATAACAAGCAGCCAACTGAAACATGGGTTGTTCTGCATTTCTACATGCAGTGACATCATTCAGTTAATACTTAAACTATGTTGTGGCCAAGAATAAAGAACATGGACGCAACAATATGGAGAAATCATGGAATCAAGCAACAGCGTGAACAAATGTTTCAACTTTTAAAGATGTTTTTTCTATATTTACATTTTGAAATGTTTCAACGACGTTACAATCAGTGGTTTTCTTCTTAAAACATTCCTTCTGCCTTCTCTTGGAACGTATTCTTCTGTTGTAACATTTTCTGTTGGAAAGACTTTAAAGACCTTGAAATAACTTGTGCTGGGATTTGTCGGTGTATAAGTAATACTGAATTGAACTGTGTACATATGCTTAAATAAAAATGATGAGGGTTTGTATTGGAGGAAGAAGAGATTGGTTGCCATATGGTGGGCTTAGGTGTGCTGCATGTAGGCCGGCAGGAGGTTAATCTTTCCATGTAATCTTGACACATATCCAACCATTAACGTGACTCGTATCCTTTTACCTGAGAAAGCCAAACTGGAGATTAGTGGACATGTAAACAACTCGGAGGGAGAGAACGAAGACAGAGAAGCGGAGAGGACGGACCGACGGCTGGAAAGTCATTTAACTTAAGTTCATCTGCTGTAAATACTAAAAGACGAGCCCGAACATAAAAAAAAAAAAACATCGACACACTGATGTTGAGTTCAGGGTTTGAAAAGTGGCGACTCGCAGAAAACAGCTGAAACAGAGGTAAGAGAGATCGGACTGAGCCGCCTTGCCTCACAAATTCCTGCTAATCAGCTTTAGCACTTAAGCTAATACCAAAAGGACTGCAAAGCAGCTGTGGGAAACTCGTTTCCATTCAGAACAATCCTACTGCTAATTGCTAATCGTCCCATTGTGAGACATTGTGTACTCTGGATCTAACGATATGATAATCATCGCGTATGCAGACCATAATCATAGATTGGGTGCATAAACTGCATTTGTAGGCTGGCTATAGGTTTGTATCTGATGAATACAAGATCAAACAGATATCCACAACTTAGTCCTGGAACCAAGAACCAACAGTCCTGACTGTGAGCACTGGATTACAACTCATCATAATTCAATAGAGGAATAAAATGATAAACACCTTCATACTGTCCGTCGTTTAGAGGGTGGATCAGATGGAAAAGATGGATTGTAAGGCTGCGTTCTGTATATGACTGTCGTACATATGTAGTACAGTCTCCAACCCACAGCTCACCAGCTAGCAGAAGCACACAACCCGGTTCTGAGTAGATCATTGAAGGTTCGATCCACGTATCAGGTATATTAACGGCTGCCCAGGTATATCTTATGATCCATTTCAGCAGATTCATTTATAATTTATTTTTTAACCTGTTTAAGAGAACATTGCTTTCAACGTGATGGATTAACGAGTGGACGACATCCCTACCTGTGTCTGCTCCACCCACAGTGAGACACAGAGATCAGAGGACAGGAACGAAGCAGAGGTGGAGCTCCGCCCACAGAGAGAGACACAGAGATCAGAGGACAGAAACACAGCAGAGACTCTCACACCGAGCTGGAAATAAACAGCTTCTCAGAAATTAGCTCAATAACATAAATAAAATATTTTCAGCTGGACTGCAACAGGGGGGCGGGGCTATAAAGCCAAAGCCAAGAGACCAAGGGTCTCGCTTTTCAAATGAAAAGCCCTCCAGTTTCACATATACTACCATACACTAGGTTTACACTAGACGTGTTTCTTTCAGGATGGGCAGGAGGTCCCAGTCGAAGGGAAACGCTGGATTTTATTAGTTAAATCTGATATTAGAAGGTCTGCAGCCCTGAGACTCTCCTTCCCACTACCTGCTGCAACACCCGTGGTGATAATGGAACACAAATGAGAAGATGAAGTAAGAAATGAGTCAGAGCAGATCTTTAATGGAGGTAAAAAGAGATCAGATTAGATTTGGAGAAGAGAGGATTCATCAAACAATAAAAGGCCATTAAAGCATCCGTCAGCACGGCTGTGGTCAGAGGTGGAGGATCCGGTTATCCCTCTCCAGGAACACAGAGATTAATGACTTCCTCACAGGTGGACTATGAGCTTAACAGGAGGGGGTTAGCAGTGGGAGGAGGCGGGGCTTAACCTGGAACAGAGGCGGTGTCGGGTTACAGCTGCACCTCTGGAGACAAACCGAGACCGTGTGGCTCTCTGAGCTCACAGGAAATATACTGGTTCTCCGAGACCTTTCACAATAATCCTCCCTTCACCGACACATGTAGGGTGTCACAGACTGGATATAAAAGAGTTCGTAGCTTCAGGTCTGTAAAACGGTTCTGATCCAGAAGTGTCTTCAGCTGCAATACCAGCGAGTGCCACTAGAGGTCGGCTCCAAAAAGCCTCCGGCTCCATAGACTCCCATTCAACTTCTCTCATCAAATCCAAAGTGAATAAAATGTGTCCATCAGTTATCTCGGTGTTGTTAGCTAAAGTCACTCCTTCTTCTTAGTTTTCTGGAGGTCCATCTGAAAATAATCCCTCATTCATTAGAAAAGAAGATTCAAGAAGACCTGTTTTTGGGGGCGTGTCTGTTTGATTGACAGGCCTGTGGTGCAGTCAGGTTACAGCTATCGGTGGGCGGGACGTAGTATCGTCAGGTTTCCAATCGGATCGGTCAGATCCACCGCTGGCTCCTCCCCCAGCTCGTCCAAATATGGTCACTTCCTGCTCCAAACCGCTCCGAACTAAAGATGGTGACGGACAGAATCTGAACTGGAGGATTCATAATGTTCACAAACCAACGATGACATCACTGATGACATCACTGATGGTTGATGACATTAGTGAAGGATGATGGTGAAGGGTTTGCAGACATGAACACGAGGACTCACACGCAAGTACACACGTGTCTGTGAATAATATGAAATATTATAATATTAATGTACAGGTACTCTTACGGGCACACAAACACTAAAATCACTCTTCATGATATAACATTCAGGCTGGGAGGTCTCATAAAAGAAACCTGATTAGTTCAGTTCATAGAAGAACTGTTCCCCTAACAGATGAAAAGACTCGGACACTAACGTTCAGGTAAGAATGCCATTAAACATCCATTTCTAAGAGTCCACTGAAAGTACAGTCCTGTCTCAGATGACCTTCACCCCAATCACTCAGTCCTGCAGGTAGAGACTCTGGATGGGAGGAGAGAAACACTTTAAAAAACCTGTTCAGAAAAATCAATGTCTTGTTTTTGCTGTAAGCCTCGATGAGCTGTACAGAAATAAACACGGCCAGCAGCAGAGCTGTGAGCCGTCTGATCAGCCTACACAGTTCACCAGGGCCACATCCTCTCTGCCTCCACTCAGGGAGAAAATAGCATCAGCCAGCAACACTGGCAGACATTAAGGTAGCCTTTTATTCACACACACACACACACACACACACACACACACACACACACACACACACACACACACACACACACACACACACACACACACACACACACACACACACACACACACACACACACACACACACACACACACTGCTTCCCTTACATATCTGCAGCTGTCCGCCAGTTACACAAACACACAAAGTCACCTGGCCTTCAAACATCAGCCACACATGTTCTGTAACTTTATATCGGTATTAATTAAATATAACTTTTAAAAAGAGCATCTTACTGGAACTGAAATACTGACTCATATTTTCAAGCAAGCACACATTACATGTTTTTTTAATTGGGGTTATAATATTTAAAGAAGCACAGAGAACTGTGGTGAAAATCATGTAACACAACAGTAAAACTGCCTTTTTAATACCAAATATAGAAAGAAAGAAGCTTTCTCTGATGTGTCACACTTGAAGGGTTAATAAAAACACGTGACTTCACTAGACAGAATAAATGTGTTGCGTTCAGGTCATCTACAGTACTACTAGACAGGAGAACCAAAAAGATTACTAGAAAAGAGAAAATGTCCTCCAACACTAATTCCTTGAACAAACAGTGAGCAGCACATGTTTGTGGGTGTCTTTCTCTCTCTTCCTGTCAGGATCCTGACAACAATAACATGTCTGCGCCTCTTCATCTCATCCTACTTCTATCCTCATCCTCACCTCCACCACCACATCGTTTGCCTTCCAGGTGTCCCGGTGACACCTGGAACAGACCTGCATGTCTATTTTTACCCCAGAGCACGGACACACTGTCAGCACGTTCCCACCAGAGGCCCCCCAGGACAGCAGTACCCTTCGGGGGGGGGGGGGGGGGGGAGTGACAGGAACTCAACCAAACAGCTCAGATACAGTCGTGATGTGTCACTGTCTAACCTGCTTTATGTGGGTATTTTATTTTGAAAAGCTTTCCTTTTAACAGAAGATACGGATTCAGATCATACTGGTATATCCATGTTTCTCATGAACTTATACACTTACATACACTTCTGCTGCTGTGAATGATTCACTGCTGGACAGGAGAATCAGAGTGTTTATTGAGTGTTAAACAGAGGACACAAAACCACATTGATTTCTGGGTAAAATAATTAAAGCTGCAGATATTTTGGAGGCTGATGTGTTCACATGATGAGGTCATTTCCTGTCAGTTTGGGATTTCAAACAACACGACTCTGGTAGTCCTAACGTATGAGTACTTTTTGTTGGTGTACTGAGGGAAGTAATAGAGGCGGTCCTGCAGTGTCCTCAGTAACATCACCTCTCTCTGATCAAAAAGCCACACGTGAGGCTTCGAATTTAGAATAAATAGTTTGTGATTGTGACAGATTATAAATGTACTTCCATTGAGGAGTGAAACAGCAGATAAACTTTACAGTGTATAAACATACAACAGGAAAATCCACTGGAGGTCTCACAACACTGAGCAATTATATGAAAGAACAACATGTCCAGTCTTCACTTTATATTGTTGTTGATAAGCTTTGTGAGCACAAATCTTTCAAAAATGTAAAATTTACACAGAAGAAGAGAAAAAAAATGTGTAGCTTTCCAAACTCCATCATTTAGCCAGTTGTTCATGATTCAAATGTCTTTTCTGGAGCAGAATAAGTCAAAAGTGTCCAAGGTTGTAACTGAGCAGAATATTCAGCCTGAGTAACAGAGAGGAAACCATGTTGTGAAAGTGAGCAGCAGAAAGTCTTCCCCTCATGAGGAGGAGCATGAAGTGCTTCCTGTCAGTGAGCGTTGTGTAAGGCTGAGATAAGAGGTGGGGGGGAATCTGAAGAGAGAATCCTTCTGAATTAGTGATAAGGTTTGCCCTCCTCTTCTATTTTTCATGAGGAAGATCAAGTTTTTGGACACTTGCATGTTGCGCCTGAGAGACTGAAGCCGCCGCAGGGAGGCTCGCAGGAAAACTGCATTTTGTGACGTGTTTGTGACGGAGCTGCGCTGTAACTCTGCCGCGGGCCATCGCAGGGCCACGAGGCGTCACGTGATAATCCAGTCAAACGGAGTCTAATACAACACTTGCAGCTGCAGTGAGCACTTTCTGCCACAAGAGGGAGAAACTCAAAAACCTGTTTATGAGCTTTTCCCAAATTTCTTAAATATTAGGTTTACTCAGACTGGATATAAAAGTGGACGTATTAATGGTTCCGATGCAGAAGTGTCTTCAGCTGCAATACCAGCGAGTGCCACTAGAGGTCGGCTCCAAAAAGCCTCCGGCTCCATAGACTCCCATTCAACTTCTCTCATCAAATCCAAAGTGAATAAAATGTGTCCATCAGTTATCTCGGTGTTGTTAGCTAAAGTCACTCCTTCTTATTAGTTTTCTGGAGGTCCATCTGAAAATAATCCCTCATTCATTAGAAAAGAAGATTCAAGAAGACCTGTTTTTGGGGGCGTGTCTGTTTGATTGACAGCCCTGTGGTGCAGTCAGGTTACAGCATATCAGGTGACGTCACTGCTGGTTGACATTTGGGTTTACTCATAAGTCCAGCAGGTACAATCAAATATTCAACATATTTCACCAGTCTCAGGTTACCTTTATATATTTATATTATATATTTTGTGGGTCACGAGCAAATCAACATCCAAATAAACGTTACTCTTCCTCTGCAGTTCCTCTGTCTTCCTTTTTATCCAAAAAGGAAGAAATTAGAAACATAAGATCTTGTGCTGTCTTTGGATGGACTACTCCACCAACACCATCAACTATACAGCCAAACCATCACAGCTCTTCATACTGTTTAAGGACAGTGTTAGTTAAAGTCTGGATGTTTCTGTGTACAAGACGCAAAACCAAAACAATAAGCTTAGAGGCACAAAACTGCACAGAACTCTGACTCTGTGTGTTCAGATCCTCTCTGCTTCATCCAATCAGTTATATCATGTGATTAAATGTTGTGTTTCTTTAACACATGGAGTCCAGTGAGTGAGTGAGAGAGTGAATGAGTGAGTGAGTGAGTGAGTGAGTGAGTGAGTGAGTGAATGAGAGAGTGAGTGAGTGAATGAGAGAGTGAGTGAGTGAGTGAGTGAGTGAGTGAGTGAGTGAGTGAATGAGAGTGAGTGAGTGAGTGAGTGAGTGAGTGAGTGAGTGAGTGAGTGAGTGAGTGAGTGAGTGAGTGAATGTGCTCCATTATGAGTGTGCACAAGCGTGTCCGCCTGGGTGCAGCAGTGTGTGAGTGTGTTGTGCAGCCTCTGGGAGTCTGTGTCCTGATGGAAAGTGCCCCCCCCCCACCACCACACACACACACACACACACACACACACACACACACACACACACACACACACACACACACACACACACACACACACACACACACACACGTTACTATCTTTAGCTCATTTCCGTTATGTCTTGTCACTCGTGTTCTCCTCTACAGCACTTAAATCTGGTATCTAAACCTCCGGGCCATCCAATATCCTCTACTTCCTCTACTAGGAAGCTACAGAGGGCTGGGTGGGGGTGGAGGGGTGTGTGTGTGTGTGTGGGGGGGGGGGGGGTCATGTGTGTTATTGTAGCTGCATGCACACACAAACATGTGGCTTTACATGTTGCACATACACACGCATACACACAGGTCTGTGGCAGGAGGCCGGCTGGTAGAGGATACCTTGTCTGGTCAAACTGGCGTCACCACTAACGTCTGCAGGGACATGAGAGACGGCTCGAGTAACCAAATCAGAGCGTCTGCCATCTAATCACCTCTGAAACACACACATATACACACACACACACACACACACACACACACACACACACACACACACACACACACACACACACACACACACACACACACACACACACACACACACACACACAAATCACCTCTGAAACAGACACAACCATGTGCACCACTGAGACTGTTTATCAGCAGTGTTACTGAAGATGTGGACACAGATCGTGCTGCGGCCATTAAAACCACCTCTGATATACCGAGCATGGCTCCGCCTCCACCAGCCCTCCGAAGACATCCTGTGGTATCAGGTACGGAGATGTCAGCAGCAGGTCCGTTCAGTGCTGGAGGTTCGGAGGTGGAGCCTCTACGGATCGGACTGGTTTCTCTCAGGTGGGACTGAGATCTGGAGAATTTGGAGGCGGAGTCACATCTTTTGTCAATTATTGTATTATCCAGTGACAGACAGCAGACAGCAGCTGATAGACAATGAGGAGACAGATCTGTCCACACAGTGTAGATCTGTCAGCTGACAGTGAGGGCGCCACCTCTGGTTCAGATAACTCCATTCAGACTCACTGACTCCTGATGAACCGTCAGCTCACTGCAGACAGAGAAAGAGAGGAACAGCTAATACCCCATCAGAGTCCTGTCACTGCTGACATCATCTCACACAAACCTCCTGACAGGAAGTCTAAAGCCTGCAGAGGGTGTATCCTCTGACATCAGAACGTCCAGCCTGCAGAGGGTGTATCCTCTGACATCAGAACGTCCAGCCTGCAGAGGGTGTATCCTCTGACATGAGGCCTCAGAGCCTTGGAGGGAAACTGAATTTTACCATCATGCATCAGTTATGAGAGGACATGGTCATGAATTAAGGACACAAAGGTCACTGATGGCAGCAGAAACACTGAGTGCAGGAACCCCCCCCCGCCCCTCCATCCAACCGCCCATGGACCACCTCAGGACATCTCCAACCCCCATCCCCCCACCTCTCCATTAGTCTGTCAGGCTCTCTCGCCCCTTCCCTCCCCGTTTCCTCCCACGCTCTGACCTTGTTAGGGTGATGGAGGGGAAACAGGGCGCAGAGCGGGAAGGAAAGCACTCTGAGGACATCCATGGTGGGGGAAGAAGGAAATCACTGGAGGGGAAGAGGAGGAAGAGGAGAGGAAAGACGAGCTTCCTCAGAGATGACATCTGACGAGAGGGCGGAGCACCTGGGGCTTCCTGCTCTGAACCAATCCAAACAGGAAGAACCCTCACACACACATTCACACTCCAACACACAGTGACTCACACACACACACACACACACACACACACACACACACACACACACACACACACACACACACACACACACACACAGAATGTACATACTCACTACCACATTTAGACGTTCACCACACATAGACCACATTGACACACTCACATTCCCACTGACTGAACTACATTCCACAGTTAACAACGTGTTCACACTCACAGGCTGCAGGAGGCACTGAGGATGGATGTGTATGAATAAGAAATGTGTGCGTGTGTTTCACATTTTGCACTCATTCATGTTACCACAGTGAGTGTTGTGTACCGTCGCATGTGTGTAACGTCGCATGAGTGTAACGTCGCATGTGTGTACCGTCGCATGTGTGTAACGTCGCATGTGTGTAACGTCGCTTGAGTGTAACGTCGCATGTGTGTAACGTCGCATGAGTGTAACGTCGCATGTGCGTAACGTCGCATGTGTGTAACGTCGCATGTGTGTAACGTCGCATGAGTGTAACGTCGCATGTGTGTACCGTCGCATGTGTGTAACGTCGCATGTGTGTAACGTCGCATGTGTGTAACGTCGCATGTGTGTAACGTCGCATGAGTGTAACGTCGCATGTGTGTAACGTCGCATGAGTGTAACGTCGCATGAGTGTAACGTCGCATGTGTGTAACGTCGCATGTGTGTAACGTCGCATGAGTGTAACGTCGCATGAGTGTAACGTCGCATGTGTGTAACGTCGCATGTGTGTAACGTCGCATGAGTGTAACGTCGCATGTGTGTAACGTCGCATGTGTGTAACGTCGCATGAGTGTAACGTCGCATGTGTGTAACGTCGCATGAGTGTAACGTCGCATGTGTGTAACGTCGCATGTGTGTAACGTCGCATGAGTGTAACGTCGCATGTGTGTAACGTCGCATGTGTGTAACGTCGCATGAGTGTAACGTCGCATGTGTGTAACGTCGCATGTGTGTAACGTCGCATGAGTGTAACGTCGCATGAGTGTAACGTCGCATGTGTGTAACGTCGCATGAGTGTAACGTCGCATGTGTGTAACGTCGAATGTGTGTAACGTCGCATGAGTGTAACGTCGCATGTGTTATGTCGCATGTGTGCAATGTCGCATGTGTTTAATGTCGCATGTGTGCACACATTAGTGTGTGTATTAGTTTGATGTGTGTGTGTGTGTGTGTGTGTGTGTGTGTGTATTATCAGTGTGTATTAGCTGTGTGTATTATTAGTGTGTATTAGCTGTGTGTGTTTGTATTATCAGTGTGTATTATTAGTGTGTATTAGCTGTGTGTGTTTGTATTATCAGTGTGTATTATCAGTGTGTATATGTTGTGACGATGATGTCTGTCCCTGAAGCCGGCTCAGTGCTCAAGAATTGTATTCAGCTCCAAAGAAAGTCCAGAAGGAAAATGATGAGCAGTGTTTCAATATTTCAGATTAAAGAGCTTTCATATTTGTAAACGAGCTTAAACTGATGAACCAGATCAAAAACACATTTGATGTTCTTAATGAAGGTTTGGGTGTAAATTAAACATCAATATTAATGTATTAAAATACATGGATTTAACTGCTGAATTTCCTTATTATTACTTATCAATGAATTGGTTTATCATGATTATTTCATGGGAGCATGAAGTGAATATTGGTTAAAAGCTTAGAAGCAATGTACAGTGAGAGCTGCGCTTCACACACCATTAAAGGACCAGAACAGGACATACATGCACATGCAGTGTAATTCTACTTTACAACAGCAGGGGGCGTGATTCCGGGTAACTCTGGATGCTGTGTGGAGGCTGATCCTACTGTAACTATCAGATCTGCTCACAGTCATGTTGTAATATATGAATTATTACTGTAAAGCCAGTGAAGGCCAGATCAGAAACAAAACTCTACCGCTGTGAAATATTCAGTTTGAAATACACAACAACCTCAGGTGGGTTATACAGCAACCAATATAACACACACACACACACACACACACACACACACACACACACACACACACACACACACACACACACACACACACACACACACACACACACACACACACACACACACACACACACACACAGCTCACAGCTCACATCTGAACCAGCTTCAGTTCTGAAGTGTTGTTTTCATAAATACTCATTAAATCTGTAAATGAATACCTGCAAACACCAACGTTTATCCAGGATCAACATTTGTGCACTAAGCGGATCGTGTTAATTCACCTTAATTTCCAACATGTGGTGAACCTGCTGCTAAAGTTCAGGACCTGGTCCCTGCTGGACCGGCCCACAAACGGGCCTTCAGTAAAATATGAAATATAGAAAAAGGAACGATCTGGAAAATACTGAGGTATTAAAAACAGACTCCAGGACAAACATGAACATTTAAATTCACACATCAAACAGCAGTGATGCTTTCTGCTGCATCACAGCATCTCTGACTGCTGAACGGACCATCGGTCTGCACTGCCCCCTGCTGGTCATCGCAGCATCAGCTCCAGAACGGTTTGTTTCATAAACACCATCAGAAACAAAATGTTCATCCGGCGTTTCAATCTTACAAATAAATGGAAATATGCAATTTACATCTCCTGGTTTTCATGCCGGAGTTTTATGGAAGAAACCATATCCACTAAAATGTATTGTTCTTGTGAAATATAACAATATACCTTATAAAGTTGATAGAGCACCCAGCAAAAATAGGCGGGGCCATAAAATGAAGACATGAAAGTGTTTTCCTGTCATGAACCGTGACATGTTGGAACATGTGGAAGTTTATATGAACAGAGTAGATCAAGTTCACGCGAATAAAGTCACAGCATGATTCGGAGGTGTTGGAGGAAGTGCAGCTGGAGATGACCTGACGGATCCTACCGTGCTGCTGTGGACGGACTGCCCCAGCTCTATGACGGCAGGCTCAGTGGACCGCGTGTCTGCTACTGTTGGACTGATCTGTGAAGGACAGGAGACATTAAACAGCTGATCGTGTGTCTCTGAAAACCAGCTACAGTCACATGTCACATCAAATCCTCAGCAGATGGAAACAGAAGGAATAATGATGAATTATTATGAAGCATTCAGTAACAAACATCCTCGGTTAACGAAGTGAAGCCGGACTGACCTGGATGTCTGTGGGCTGTGGCTGATGGAGGTGGGGTCCTCTGGGATGGATGTCAGACAGGTGTGGGGGGGGGTCAGGGGAGGACCTCCAGCTGTGCTGCTGAAGGACATCCTGATAACATCTGCTGTCAAAGTTTGTCCTCCACAGCAGAACCTGCAGCAGAGACACACAACATCCACTTCAAAATATATAGATATATAATTATATCTATATATATTGAATATTTGAGATATATATTGAATATTTGAGATATATATATATATATATATATAGCGTGTGTGTGTGTGTGTGTGTGTGTGTGTGTGTGTGTGTGTGTGTGTGTGTGTGTGTGTGTGTGTGTGTGTGTGTGTGTGTGTGTGTGTGTGTGTGTGTGTGTGTGTGTGTGTGTGTATTTATTTATTTATTTATTTATCCCGTTACACAAACCTGACTGTCAGCTCCTCCGGAGGCGAACAGATCTCCAGATCTGGAGAAGACCACCGACATCACGATGCCCTGAAACACACAGCGGATGTCAGGAAATATCAAATATTATAAACAGCAGAGTCTGATATGATGTTGGAGGTTAAACAGGTCTGTGCTGCAGCGCCACCTTGTGTCCGCGGAGGGTGTAGATGAGACGTCCCTCCAGCAGGTCGAGGATCTTCACCGTGCTGTCGTTGGAGCCGCTGATCAAGTAGTTGTTGGACGGGTGGAAGGAGAAACTGTTGATTCCTGCTGAGTGGACTGAACCACAGAGGGACACAATAAGCCCCGCCCACTAAAAATCACAGGAACAACCATTCAAGCAATGTGAGCAAATACTCACAGAATAAAAGGTCAATTATTTCCTGAGAATTTACAACTACAGACCGCAGGATATTTTACAGATGTTGTGGTGGATATTTATTTACCTGATATTCAGCATCATTGTACCTTGATAATGCTGAATCAGCTTGTTGGTCCTCAGATCCCAGATCTTCAGAGAACTGTCAGCTGCTGAGGACGCGATGCAGCTTCCACTGGAGCTGAACTCCACACAGGAGGCTGACCTGGAACAACACACACACACACACACACACACACACACACACACACACACACACAGGAGGCTGACCTGGAACAACACACACATTACACACACACACATTACACACACACACACACACACAGGAGGCTGACCTGGAACAACACACACACACACACACACACATTACACACACACACACACACACACACACACACACATTACACACACACACACACACAGGAGGCTGACCTGGAACAACACACACACACACACACACACACACACACACACACACACACACACACACACACACACACACACACACACACACACACACACACACACACACACACACACACACACACACACACACACACACACACACACACACACACACACACACACACACACACACACACACACACACACACACACACACACACACACACACACACACACACACACACACACACACACACACACACACACACAGGAGGCTGACCTGGATCAACACACACACACACACACACACACACACACACACACACACACACACACACACACACACACACACACACACACACACACACACACACACACACACACACACAGGAGGCTGACCTGGAACAACAACACACACACACACACACACACACACACACACACACACACACACACACACACACACACACACACACACACACACACACACACACACACACACATATTACACACGCACATTACACATTACGCACACACACACATAATATACAGCAGCACCATCTACAGGACACAAGATCAAACTACAATCAGTGATATTCTGGTATTTGATATTTTAATCGTGAACTTGCTCATATATTATTAGACGTCTGGTTCTATTAGAAATAATAACAATAACAATAATAATAATAATAATAATAATAGTAGTAACAATCAGATGTCAGGTGATCGTGTCATGTTTAATAATGTGACTAAAAGAATGATATTCTAGTATGAAGCTGAGTGGAGGATTTACCGTCCCAGGTGGGTGAAGCAGTTGATGCAGTGTTTGGTGGAGACGTCCCACAGCCGGACGGAGCCGTCGTCTCCACAGGACGCCACCAGACGCCCGTCAGGAGAAAACCTGCAGGACACAGCAGGAAGTTCACAGTCAGGCGGCCGGAGGATTACATCATCTGTTCCAGATGGTTCACGGAAACAGGATCAGCTTTTTATTTTCGCTTTACTCGCTCTCATCTCTTTAAAATGAAATAACTTTGGATTATTTTATGCTGCAGACGCGTCATATTCAGGTCAACTCTAACATAGAAACTCTAAAATAGAAACTCATAGAAACACAGAAACTCTAACACAGAAACTCTAACACGGAAACTCTAACGTAGAAACTCTAACATGGAAACTCTAACATAGAAACTCTAACACGGAAACTCTAACACGGAAACTCTAACGTAGAAACTCTAACCTGGAAACTCTAACACGGAAACTCTAACACGGAAACTCTAACGTGGAAACTCTAACATGGAAACTCCAACATGGAAACTCTAACACGGAAACTCTGACACGGAAACTCTGACACGGAAACTCTAACACGGAAACTCTAACGTAGAAACTCTAAAGTAGAAACTCTAACGTGGAAACTCTAACATGGAAACTCTAACACGGAAACTCTAACACGGAAACTCTAACACGGAAACTCTAACATGGAAACTCTAACATGGAAACTCTAACACGGAAACTCTAACACGGAAACTCTGACACGGAAACTCTAACACGGAAACTCTGACACGGAAACTCTAACATGGAAACTCTAACATAGAAACTGTAACATGGAAACACTAACACGGAAACTCTGACAAGGAAACTCTGACACGGAAACTCTAACATAGAAACTCCAAAATGGAACTCTAACAAGGAAACTCTAACATAGAAACTCCAAAATGGAACTCTAACAAGGAAACTCTAACATGGAAACTCTGACATGGAAACTCTAACGTAGAAACTCTAATATAGAAACACTAACATAGAAACTCTAATATAGAAACACTAACATAGAAACTCTAATATAGAAACTCTAATATAGAAACACTAGCATAGAAACTCTAATATAGAAACTCTAATATAGAAACACTAACATAGAAACTCTAATATAGAAACTCAAATATAGAAACACTAATATAGAAACTCTAATATAGAAACGCAAATATAGAAACACTAGCATAGAAACTCTAATATAGAAACTCTAATATATAAACACTAACATAGAAACTCTAATATGGAAACTCTTATATAGAAACACTAATATAGAAACTCTAATATAGAAACTCTAATATAGAAACACTAGCATAGAAACTCTAATATAGAAACTCTAATATAGAAACAGTAACATAGAAACTCTAATATAGAAACTCTAATATAGAAACACTAGCATAGAAACTCTAATATAGAAACACTAGCATAGAAACTCTAACATAGAAACTCTAATATAGAAACACTAGCATAGAAACTCTAATATAGAAACACTAGCATAGAAACTCTAATATCGAAACTCAAATATAGAAACACTAACATAGAAACTCTAATATAGAAACACTAGCATAGAAACTCTAATATAGAAACTCTAATAGAAACTAACATAGAAATATAGAAACACTAGCATAGAAACTCTAATATATAGAAACACTAGCATAGAAACTCTAATATAGAAACTCTAATATAGAAACTCTAATATAGAAACTCTAATATCGAAACTCAAATATAGAAACACTAACATAGAAACTCTAATATAGAAACTCTAATATAGAAACACTAGCATAGAAACTCTAATATAGAAACTCTAATATAGAAACACTAATATCGAAACTCAAATATAGAAACACTAACATAGAAACTCTAATATCGAAACTCAAATATAGAAACACTAGCATAGAAACTCTAATATCTAATATAGAAACTCATAGAAAATATAGAAACTACATAGAAACTCTAATATAGAAACTCTAATATAGAAACATATAGAAACACTCTAACATAGAAACTCTAATATAGAAAACTAGCTAATATAGAAAACTCATAGAAACTCTAATATAGAAACTCAATATAGAAACACTAGCATAGAAACTCTAATATATAACATAGAAACTCTAATATAGAAACTAACTAATATAGAAACTCAAATATAGAAACATATAGAAACTCTAATATAGAAACTCTAATATAGAAACATATAGCTAATATAGAAACTCTAATATAGAAACACTAGCATAGAAACTCTAATATCGAAACTCAAATATAGAAACACTAACATAGAAACTCTAATATCGAAACTCAAATATAGAAACACTAGCATAGAAACTCTAATATAGAAACTCTAATATAGAAACACTAACATAGAAACTCTAATATAGCATAGAAACTCTAATATAGCTAATATAGAAACTCTAATATAGAAACTCATAGAAACTCTAATATAGAAACTAATATAGAAACTAACATAACTAATATCTAATATAGAAACACTAGCATAGAAACTCTAATATAGAAACTCTAATATAGAAACTCTAAATATACTAGCATAGAAACTCTAATATAGAAACATAGAAACTAATATAGAAACATTAGCATAGAAACTCTAATATATAGAAACTCTAATATAGAAACTCTAATATAGAAA
>NW_027211187.1:5000-20000 GCF_029030835.1 Brachyistius frenatus
GGACATTTGGCAACACATCCACTGTGTGTGAGGGTTTAGTACTAAGAACTCGGTGACCTCTGTGTTTGTCTTCCTGAGGCAGATATTAAATGAAGTCTGAGGTCCAGGAGAACTGAAGAACCGTCCCAGGAGACACGGTAGGGCTCTCTGGGTAGGAAGGTAGGTCAGCACTAAATGGTTAACATGTAAAGAGTGCAGCAGGTGTGTGGGCGTGGCCTGACACATTCAGGTAAAAAGTGGAATGATTTAATTATAAACACAGATTCAGCATCATGAATCTGTTGATCTCTTCCTTGTCTGACAAGTGTGCTTCACTTTTCATTCTACCTGTGAACACCCAACTTTCAGGTGATCTAAAGCAACAAGGAAGCAGGAGAACAACCATCTAAACAGCAACCTGCACTAACAGCTGTATGTACAGTTTACATAGTCAGGAAACAGCAGACTGTTGGCGGGAACCGTCCAGTCACAGCTGCTGGGTGGACCGTTAATGTCTCTGTGCTGTGCATGAACACCTGTCAGATACAAGCACCTCTCACAAGGGAGACAGGCCCCTCCTACATGTGAAACAGGCCCCTCCCACAGGTTAGGCCTTCTCTACACATGGTGATACGTTTGGTCCGGTCACAGCTGCAGCAGTGATGAAGTCACTGATTCCCAGTAAAATGAAAACAGAAGAAAAAAAGTACGTGATGTTCACAATGATCCGGGTGGTGCTCGGACTCATGATGGTGACCGGCTGCAGGCTGCAGGTTCATTTCAGGACTGAAACAAAGGTTCAGAAATGTGAATTAGAATCAGGCTGTAATCCTCCAGCAGCAGCAGCTCCGTCTCACTTCTCCTTGATGATCTCCTCATATTTGGGCGGAGGGTCGCTGTAGGACGGAGCGCATGTTTCATCACCGCTGCTCTCCAGGTGACCCGTCACCTCTTCGTAGGACGGAGGCGGCGTGGCGCCGGACAGCCGGGAGGCCACCGACAGAGAGGAGTCCTGGACATAGAGAGCCCGAGTGTTCTGCTGGTGGAGGCCGTGGGAGTCCGACTGAGCTCCGCCCCTCTCGGCGCCGTTCACCACCACGGCGGGATGAGAGCTGGACTCCTGGTGCGCGCTCTCCGAGGGCCCGCCGGTCTCCCGGTGCACCAGAATGCGCGGCAGGCTGCGGGTGCTGCGGTTGTTGGCCAGGTAGCGGTTCTGGGTATAGGCGGGCCGCCGGCGGGTGGCCTTCTGAAGCTGGCACCTCCAGAGGAGGAAGAGGCCGATGATGACGAGCAGGGCCACGCCCAGCAGAGGGACCACCATGTAGACGGTGTCGGCCCGCTCGGCCCGCCCCTCGCCGTTGCTGCTCACTGTGTAGATACTGCGGGTCTTCCAGAACTCCATCTGGACAGGAAGAAGAGGGCGTTTAACATGTTTAGAAACCAGCTTCACTTCACGGCTCTTCATGTGTTTCAGAGTCCGACTGAAACCAGAACCTCCAGTCAGGAGGAGGAGAGGTTTGATTGTACAGTAAACACACATCCAACCTGTGTTGAGAAGATTCTGTTTCCTAAAGGAGGTTTCAATAAGTCAGACTTAAGTTACCATGGAAACGCCTGTTTTCAGTTGTTTTCCTTCATGCTACAATCAATTGACAGTTACAGTCACTTCAGAATATCTTTTATCAGGTTTTATTTATTATGTTCAAAGAACTGTTATCATTTTATTTGTTTAATTATTATTTTTCAACAGTTTTCATTTCTTGTGTGCTTTTACATTTACCACATGAACCTTATTTTACCTCTTAGATCTGACCAGTAATCTGAGGATCACTGAGTCTGAACTAATTGATTAGGTTTGATTGATGGAGTCATGTAGGAGGTGTAGTGAGTGCAGCAGCAGCTTCAGTTCCTGTCTTTCTCACCACGAACCTCCTCTCTGGGACTCCTTCATGACACCTCTCTGACTTCCTGACCAACCTGAGGGCTGCTACAAAAAAGCACATCTTATTTTGAAAATCCTGTATTAAGTTAACCACATACTGAACCGCTCTCATTTATTTCATGACTTTGAAACACAAACTTAATGCATCAATTCACAGAGATGAAGACAGGCAGGTTGAGGAGGAGCAAAGACACTCCAGTACAGTACATTATACCTATAATGATGGAAATAATACATCATTCATAAATAATAAGTCGATGCTGAGGCAGATGCTGAGGGTTCGTCCTGTTAAAGGGAGTTTTTCCTCTCAGCTGTCACTCGTTGAACTGTTGGGTTTCTCTTTATATAACTGTAAAGTGTCCTGAAAAAAAACTTTGTTGTGATTTGGTGCTGAATTTAAAAAAAGAGAAGAAGACGTGAGGTTTACTGGGTTGGATGGTGGATATTAGTGACGCACTGATTGTTTACTTTGGTGATGTTAAATCAACATAAACTATTTATGGATGATGAACACAAACACTTTGCTTTGATATAAAGTTATTTAAATTAGATTTAATAAGGTAAATTGAACTGTCTGATTATGTGTGGTTTGACATCCAGACATATAATTTAATTGCAGCACCGTGCTGGTTAGTTTACATGTTTCCTGAAGATGACCTGAAGATAACCTGAAGATGACCTATAGATGACCTGAAGATAACCTGAAGATGACCTGTAGATGACCTGAAGATGACCTGTAGATGACCTGAAGATGACCTGAAGATAACCTGAAGATGACCTATAGATGACCTGAAGATGACCTGAAGATGACCTGTAGATGACCTGAAGATGACCAGGTCCCTGAATCACAGTCCTACACTCCAACTGGGTGACTGTAAACGCGTCCTGGAGGACATAGTTCCGTAGAACCTCCATGTTTAGAGCATGAAGAGCCTGGACTGTGAGCTGAATTGAGAAGGTGGGCTACATCATGTAAATATAAAATCACATTATGAATACGATAAATTGCAATCAATCTATTTCCGGTTCTCTGATCCTTCTCTGTGTATTTTGGGACTAAAGTGCTGATTCATGAGAACTCTTCTGTTTACGTGTTGTTGGAAACCTCCGATTCTTTTATAGTTTACAGTTCAAACATCAGCAGCTCAGAGAGGACGAGCTGGTTCTCCTCGTGGTTCTGCTGGTTCTCCTCATGGTTCTTCTGGTTCCTTCACTGGGTTTCATTCTACTGCCTCTCATTGAGCTTCATGTACGTCCGTGTTGTCTCGTCCTGGAGTCATGTGGTCCAACACGCTTATTTCCAACACGCAACAAACATGAGAGAATCAGTCATGTTAAATCCTAATGGAGGTCCAACACTTAACGATTATACAGTATATATAGAATATATACTACTACTACTACTACTACTACATAGAGAGTATATATCCCAGCAGTACTACTACACAGAGAGTATATATCCCAGCAGTACTACTACATAGAGGGTATATATCCCAGCAGTACTACTACATAGAGGGTATATATCCCATCAGTACTACTACACAGAGGGTATATATCCCAGCAATACTACTACATAGAGGGTATATATCCCATCAGTACTACTACACAGAGGGTATATATCCCAGCAGTACTATTACATTGATTGTGTACTACTAAATAGAGTGTGTGCACTCCATAGAGAGTGTGTACTACTACATACAGAGTGTGTATCAGCCGCTGCTCAGACATCCGGCAGGTGATGGAGGAGGTGGTGATCTGTAGGCTGTGATGTCATGGCTGTGATGTCACCATCGTGAACTCACCGTTTTCTCTTTGTTCTCGAACACCTCGTTGGCCTCCTCGAAGCTGCAGCTCTCCTCTCCACACTCCCTCTCGATGTTTCCCTGTCGCAGCTCCTCCAGGAAGCCGTTGGCTCGAGGAAAGCGCTTCAGGACGGAGTGAGCATCCCGACCATCCAGAAACGCTGCAACACAGGAACCCAACGGGTACAACGTCAGCACGGTCACAACCACAACATGTGTGGGTTCTAACCTGGAGGTTGTTCTGTGTTTGTGTGGGTTCTCCAGGTTCTCTGGGTTCTGCGGGTTCTCCGGGTTCTCAGAGTTCTCCAGGTTTCACAGGTTCTCCAGGTTCTGCGGGTTCTCTGGGTTCTCAGAGTTCTCTGGGTTCTCCAGGTTTTACAGGTTCTCCAGGTTGTGTGGGTTCTCCGGGTTCTCAAGAGTTCTCCGGGTTCTCCAGGTTCTCAGAGCTCTCCAGGTTTTCCAGGTTCTTTGGGTTCTCCAGGTTCTCAGCGAGTTCTCTAGGTTCTCCAGGTTTTACAGGTTCTCTGGGTTCTGCGGGTTCTCCAGGTTCTCAGAGTTCTCCAGGTTTTACAGGTTCTCAGGGCTCTGCGGGTTCTCCAGGCTCTCAGAGTTCTCCAGGTTCTCCGGGTTCTCTAGGTTTTACAGGTTCTGCGGGTTCTCCAGGTTTTACAGGTTCTCCGGGTTCTCCAGGTTCCCTCCACCATCCAGAGACGTGACTGTCAGGTTGATGGCTGATTGTAACTTATGACTGAGTGTGAATGGTTGTGTGTCTGTGTGACCTGTCCAGGTGTACTCCACCTTCAACCACAGTCAGCTCGATAGGCTCCGCCCCCTGTGATTCAGTTTCACTGTCCTCCACCGTCCGAAGCTCATTTACCTCCGACACAGTGCAGACATCCTCAATCCATCCATCAGGATGTTTAACATTTCAAGCGATGGTTTGTCAGGAGAGGAAATAAATCTGGTTGCTACACGCTTCAACAATGTCTTTGTGGAAGACAGATTTGGAGCATGTATGTTTCTCTGGTGCTTAATATCATATTTGTAAAGAGCTACAAAATCAGACAGTAAAGAACATTTACATTAATAATAAAATGTTTGGCAGCATGTGTAAAAGGGCTCTCGTCTGTGACAGGTCATTCATCTATCGGCCACCAGGTGGAGCAGCGGCTGCATCAGTCCCCTTAAATCCTGGCAGACATCAGACATCCTCATTGTTGTGATCCTCAAAGCTGACTTGTCCACGAAAACAGAAACTTGACGTGCTGGAGGGTTTCACTCGCTCATGGAGAAGCACCTGAGCAGCAGTTTCATCCAATCAGAGAGAAGGTAGAGACCTCCACCAGCTGTAATGAGTCCAGAGGAACGACCCACCCTGAACATCACATGATCCTATCAACGGTCCTCTGAGGGTTTCTGATCACTTCCTCTATGGGGGGGGGGGGGGTGTGTGTGTGTGTGTGTGTGTGTGTGTGTGTGTGGCTCAGTTGGTAGAGTGGGTTGCACATTAATCAGAAGGTTGGTGGTTCAATCCCCAGCTCCTCCTGTCCACATGCCAAAGTGTCCTTGAGCAAGACACTGAACCCTAAATTGCTCTCGATGGTGAACCATCGGTGTGTTGTAAGTCACTTTGGATAAAAGCGTCAGCTAAATGTAATATAATAATGTGTGTTTACCTGCAGCCATGCTCCTGACCTACTCCCACGGTGTCAGAGTGCAGACCTGCAGGAGGAACAAGGATAAAAGGACACACTGAACGTTATGAGCAGCCATCAGGCTCCTCTGAGGACAGGAAGAGGAACTCTGACATCATTCCTGAAGCACAGTTCATCCAGACCATAATAGAAGAGGAGAGCCAGAAGGAACATGCTCGGTCCCAAACTGACCATGACCTTCCTCACCTGAAGCATCTGCCTCTCTCCTCTTCTTATTATTATGTGCAAAGATTTATCACATATTTAACACATATTATATGATATGATATCTTATATGATATTATATTATATCTTATATTATATGATATCTCATATTATATTATATGATATCTTATATTATATGATATGATATGATGTGATATATTATATTATATTATAAAAGCAAGTACAGAGTTTCAGTTGGTGCACGTCACTGCTCTAAAATATTAGTTTGTATGTGCAGGGGATCTGTAGCAAATATAGGCTACTATAAATATAGATGGAGAGGGATGGAGGGTGGGGGGTTTCCATGGCAACACAGAAAGAGATAGTGGAGGCTCTGAATCTAGACCATATTGAAATAATTAGGTTGGAGGTAGAGGATATGAAGGAAACTAAAGACTGCTGAGTCCTGTCTCACACACACACTCACACACACACTCACACACACACACACACACACACACACACACACACACACACACACACACACACACACACACACACACACACACACACACACACACACACACACACACACACACACACACACACACACACACACACACACACACACACACACACACACACACACACACACACACACACACACACACACACACTCACACACACACACACACACACACACACACACACACACACACACACACACACACACACACACACACACACACACACACACACACACACACACACACACACACACACACACACACACACACACACACACACTCAGACACACACACACACACACACACACACACACACACACACACACACACACACACACACACACACACACACACACACACACACACACACACACACACACACACACACACACACACACACACACACACACACACACACACACACACACACACACACACACACACACACACACACACACACACACACACACACACACACACACACACACACACACACACACACACACACACACACACACACACACACACACACACACACACACACACACACACACACACACACACACACACACACACACACACACACACACACACACACACACACACACACACACACACACACACACACACACACACACACACACACACACACACACACACACACACACACACACACACACACACACACACACACACACACACACACACACACACACACACACACACACACACACACACACACACACACACACACACACACACACACACACACACACACACACACACACACACACACACACACACACACACACACACACACTCAGACACACACACACACACACACACACACACAGACACACACACACACACACACACACACACACACACACACACACACACACACACACACACACACACACACACACACACACACACACACACACACACACACACACACACACACACACACACACTCACACACACACACACACACACACACACACACACACACACACACACACACACACACACACACACACACACACACACACACACACACACACACACACACACACACACACACACACACACACACACACACACACACACACACACACACACACACACACACACACACACACACACACACACACACACACACACACACACACACACACACACACACACACACACACACACACACACACACACACACACACACACACACACACACACACACACACACACACACACACACACACACACACACACACACACACACACACACACACACACACACACACACACACACACACACACACACACACACACACACACACACACACACACACACACACACACACACACACACACACACACACACACACACACACACACACACACACACACACACACACACACACACACACACACACACACACACACACACACACACACACACACACACACACACACACACACACACACACACACACACACACACACACACACACACACACACACACACACACACACACACACTCAGACACACACACACACACACACACACACACACACACACACACACACACACACACACACACACACACACACACACACACACACACACACACACACACACACACACACACACACACACACACACACACACACACACACACACACACACACACACACACACACACACACACACACACACACACACACACACACACACACACACACACACACACACACACACACACACACACACACACACACACACACACACACACACACACACACACACACACACACACACACACACACACACACACACACACACACACACACACACACACACACACACACACACACACACACACACACACACACACACACACACACACACACACACACACACACACACACACACACACACACACACACACACACACACACACACACACACACACACACACACACACACACACACACACACACACACACACACACACACACACACACACACACACACACACACACACACACACACACACACACACACACACACACACACACACACACACACACACACACACACACACACACACACACACACACACACACACTCAGACACACACACACACACACACACACACACACACACACACACACACACACACACACACACACACACACACACACACACACACACACACACACACACACACACACACACACACACACACACACACACACACACACACACACACACACACTCAGACACACACACACACACACACACACACACACACACACACACACACACACACACACACACACACACACACACACACACACACACTCACACACACACACACACACACACACACACACACACACACACACACACACACACACACACACACACACACACACACACACACACACACACACACACACACACACACACACACACACACACACACACACACACACACACACACACACACACACACACACACACACACACACACACACACACACACACACACACACTCACACACACACACACACACACACACACACACACACACACACACACACACACACACACACACACACACACACACACACACACACACACACACACACACACACACACACACACACACACACACACACACACACACACACACACACACACACACACACACACACACACACACACACACACACACACACACACACACACACACACACACACACACACACACACACACACACACTCAGACACACACTCACACACACACACACACACACACACACACACACACACACACACACACACACACACACACACACACACACACACACACACACACACACCGTAGTAACACCCTAACTGAAGCGTCTCTGTGTCTCCAACGATCATCTCTATAACTACATTTGGAAAATTCATAATCAAGACTCATGTTGACTTTCAGTCATTTTCTATCCCACGGCACATGCCGACACCTGAACGTCTCATTGTAAAAACCTCCTCCTGCTTCCGCATAAAGTCTTAATTGCCCTTGTAGCCGATCAGCTGTTGTCTCGCCCCTGCTAGAAGAAAGGATGGATGAATCTTCTTACCCTCTCTCCGCTGCTTAACTGCATTTTCCCGTCCATCTCCGACTCCTCCAACCTCCCACCGAGCCACTGAAGTCACCAGGAGGCTGACGTCTTCGCGAGCCAATGAGAGAGGAGGATTCCCAGGGACTAGCCAATCACAGCGCCGGCGTGTGTGTTTGGTGACGTCGGGAAGGGGGCGGGTCTGTCGTATTGCGAGAAGAAAGGAGAAGTGAAGATGACGACACGGAGGTCTGCCTGGCTGGAGGCTTTCCTCATCAATGTCGGGCTTTTAGCTCGCGACTGTCAGGCGGTAGATCTCAGATGTTCCGGTCGTCAGTCTGAGGACGGAGACGGAGTCCACTCAGCCGGTACCGGTCAGCCTCCGACAGCCACACCTTCAGCACCAAAACTCAGCTTCCCGGCATCCCCGGCCCGCACGCGCTCACGTGCCCGGTGACAAAACATAAGTCCGTGATGACGTTGTTCTTCTACCGGCCAGGTGTTCTCCTCCTCGTTCACAGCTGACCGATGAGCAGGGCAGGGCTTCAGTTCAAATATGAAATACAGATAAACACTTCACCATATCAGCTTTTCAAATATATATATATATATATCAAATAATGAAGTAATGCAATGATCACAGGATTTGACAAAATCTTTATTTTTATTTGTTTATACAAGCTGAGTTCTTGTTGTGTTTCATCAAAGTATAAAAGATAAGTCAACATAAATATGTATAAATTATGTATCTGTACATTTACATTGTATTTACAGCGTCCGACCCAACATGGGAGAACAGAACCAGGCTGTCCGTCAGGAAGCTGCTGCAGGGGGATGACTGACAGCAGCACGCCTCCCCCCCCCCCAGTCTGTCATCGTTTCACAGCAGGAGGTTCGCTGGCACTCAGTTGTAGGAGGTGAAACAAGCCGTCTGTTTGAGACACTCCTCGGAGTCCCCGTCTTCCTCCCAGTCCTCCTCCCAGTCCTCCTCCTCCTCCTCGTCTTCACTGTTGGACTCGCTGTAGAAGCTGATGGTCGCCTGAACCGGAAAGTTCCTCAGTAAGACGTCTCCGTCGCTGTACAGGTAGTCAAAGGACTTGGACCTGGGCCAGAACAGCCTGATGGAGACACTGTCAGTCAGGTGACCATGATGACTCATCAGTCAGGTGATCATGATGACTCATCAGTCAGGTGACCATGATGACTCATCAGACTGTTATCAGTCAGGTGATCATGATGACTCAGTCAGGTGATCATGATGACTGTTATCAGTCAGGTGATCATGATGACTCATCAGACTGTTATCAGTCAGGTGATCATGATGACTCATCAGACTGTTATCAGTCAGGTGATCATGATGACTCATCAGACTGTTATCAGTCAGGTGACCATGATGACTCATCAGACTGTTATCAGTCAGGTGATCATGATGACTCATCAGACTGTTATCAGTCAGGTGATCATGATGACTCATCAGTCAGGTGATCATGATGACTCATCAGACTGTTATCAGTCAAGTGACCATGATGACTCATCAGACTGTTATCAGTCAGGTGACCATGATGACTCATCAGTCAGGTGACCATGATGACTCATCAGTCAGGTGACCATGATGACTCATCAGTCAGGTGATCATGATGACTCATCAGTCAGGTGATCATGATGACTCATCAGACTGTTATCAGTCAAGTGACCATGATGACTCATCAGACTGTTATCAGTCAGGTGATCATGATGACTCATCAGACTGTTATCAGTCAGGTGATCATGATGACTCATCAGACTGTTATCAGTCAGGTGACCATGATGACTCATCAGACTGTTATCAGTCAGGTGACCATGATGACTCATCAGTCAGGTGACCATGATGACTCATCAGTCAGGTGACCATGATGACTCATCAGACTGTTATCAGTCAGGTGACCATGATGACTCATCAGACTGTTATCAGTCAGGTGACCATGATGACTCATCAGTCAGGTGATCATGATGACTCATCAGTCAGGTGATCCATGATGACTGTTATCAGTCAGGTGACCATGATGACTCATCAGTCAGGTGACCATGATGACTCATCAGTCAGGTGATCATGATGACTCATCAGACTGTTATCAGTCAGGTGATCATGATGACTCATCAGACTGTTATCAGTCAGGTGACCATGATGACTCATCAGTCAGGTGACCATGATGACTCATCAGTCAGGTGACCATGATGACTCATCAGTCAGGTGACCATGATGACTCATCAGACTGTTATCAGTCAGGTGACCATGATGACTCATCAGACTGTTATCAGTCAGGTGATCATGATGACTCATCAGACTGTTATCAGTCAGGTGACCATGATGACTCATCAGACTGTTATCAGTCAGGTGACCATGATGACTCATCAGACTGTTATCAGTCAGGTGACCATGATGACTCATCAGTCAGGTGACCATGATGACTCATCAGACTGTTATCAGTCAGGTGACCATGATGACTCATCAGTCAGGTGACCATGATGACTCATCAGACTGTTATCAGTCAGGTGATCATGATGACTCATCAGTCAGGTGATCATGATGACTCATCAGACTGTTATCAGTCAGGTGACCATGATGACTCATCAGACTGTTATCAGTCAGGTGACCATGATGACTCATCAGTCAGGTGATCATGATGACTCATCAGACTGTTATCAGTCAGGTGATCATGATGACTCATCAGTCAGGTGATCATGATGACTCATCAGACTGTTATCAGTCAGGTGACCATGATGACTCGTCAGACTGTTATCAGTCAGGTGATCATGATGACTCATCAGACCGGTCTAATGCTCACACTGACCTCACAGGGTGCTGGAAGACCTCAGCTTTCCCATCCGAGGACAAGGAGCCGGGGACGGACGGTCTGGAGTCGGGCTGAGGGAGGAGACACAGCCAGGGTCAGTCCATGTTGTCTCTGAGCACATCCAGGCTCAGAGGACAGGAGGACAAGAGGAAAGGAGAAGAGGAGGAGAGTAGGACAAGAGGAGAGTAGGACAAGAGGACAGGAGGAGAGGAGGACGAGAAGAGAGGAGGGTAGGACAGGAGGATAGGGGGACAAGAGGACAGGAGAAGAGGAGAGGAGGAGAAGAGGAGAGTAGGAGAGGAGGAAGAGAAGCATCAGAGAGCTGTTGGAGTTCTGATGATCCGGTGGACTGAAACTAAAACATCATGTGTTCACCAAGTCTTTCTATTTATATTTCCAGTCCAGGAGTCGGTCGGCTCCCTCTGACCACCTCCTCCCTCTTCTGTCCCCCCTCCTCCCTGTGTTTGGACATCTTTTCAAAGTGCTGCAGTTTCTGGGGACGATGAAGTTTTAGTTTCATTAAATTGTGGTGTGACTGATAAAATAAAAGCTGGTTTATACCAGACTCTGTTTTACCTGCCAGATGTCAGAGAGAAGAACTTCTGGTCAGCTGATGTTGAAAGTGTTGCATCATCTGCCCCCCCCCCCCCCTCAGAACATGTTTCAGTAGGAGAACAGCCTGCTTCACCTGCTGCACCAATAATACTCTTCTAGAGAGATGGAAAGTCCACAGGACAGTGTGTGTGTGTGTGTGTGTGTGCGTGCGCGCGTGTGTGTGTGTGTGTGTGTGGACTTACACAGGACAGTGCGTGTGGACATCCCTCATGTCCTCCTCTGCTGGACAACCACGGTCTCCACAGGGACGTCTGGCTGCTGGACGGGGACACATGAAATATACATCAGAACAAAACACATCTGGTTCATTACATATGATCCAAAACACACTCGGTAATATTCATTTCTTCAGACGTCTCAGGTTTCCTCTCAGCTCATTTCACACTATTCAAACTCAGAAATAGAAGATGGACGGACTCTGATTCATGTGCAGCTCATTAAACATAAACTCCACTCAGATCCATCAGAGCCTCTCTGAGTCACTGAGGACTTCCTGCTTCCTGTTCTACCTGCAGATACACATGAACACACACCTGAGGACACCTGAGGAGGGTTTAGTATCTGGAAGCTCTGCACAGTTTCAGTCCTTCCAGTTACTGAGGAGGTTCGTACCATGAAGTCTGGTTAGTGATGACGTCACCCCGGTGCGTCTCCTCCAGGTGAAACAGTTTGGGTTGAGAACACACTTCACAGCTGTAGCCGTCGCCTAGCAACCATCCGGACTTTAAGTCCTCTTCTACAGGATGTTGTGTATGAACACACTGATGGACTACACGCAGCGTGTTTCAGTGTGAAGGAGGCTGAAGTCAGACATGTTAGTTAAAACACCTCCTCTTCATTATCATCATCTTCTTCATCACCTTCTTGTTTCAAATCTTTGACCACCAGCAAGTGAAAATGTTTCCATTTCTTTGATCAAATGAAACATTTTCTGACATCAAAGTGACTAAAATCTGTATTTTCCGTTACAAAGTGTCGGGTGATGAGATGAAACCGAGCCGGTACCGAGAAGGTGGGAATGGATCTGCAGAGATGAAGACATCGATCCACCATCAGAGCGGTGCCTACCTGCTGGTACTGTCCGACCTGCTGGTACTGTCCGACCTGCTGCTCCACCGAGCTGCACCGAGGGACGGCTGCTGGAGGACCACGCACGCGGAACTCATTCTTCCCGCCGAGATAACGTTTTAATGACGAACCGGGTCTGTCGCAGGACTGCAGCTCTGTTCCGTCTGGAACCGAAGAGCTGACTGAGGAAGAGTCGGTCCGGCAGCAGAGAGAGGGCTTTATAAAGCTGCAGGGCGCCGGGGGGGGGGGGGGGAGGGGGCTGCAGTTGGTGGACCCCCACCTCCCCTGCCCTCCTGACAAATGTCAAACATATGTCGGGCTCGCTAACTGGTTAATAGACAGAAGGTCAACCAGAAGCAGAACCAAACTGTTAGAGGAACTCATCCTTCAGTGGTGAGTTATTAAAACTGAGAAAGATAAAGTATTGACAGGTGAATCTATATCTATTTATCTTTATATATATATATATATAGAGAGAGATATCTATCTATATATAGATATAGATATCTATCTATCTGAGATATATTTATATATATATATAGATATCTACACTGCTCCAAAAAATAAAGGGAACACTTAAACAACACATCCTAGATCTCAATGAATGAAATCTTCCAGTTCAAATCTTGATTCATCACATAGTGGAATGTGTTGAGAACAAAATAACATCAGAATGATCAATGGAAATCAGAATCATTATCCATGGAGGTCTGGATTCAGAATCATACTCCAAATAAAAGTGGACAAATCAGATCACAGGCTGATCCAACTTCTGTGGAGATTCCTGAAGACAAGTCCAAATGAGTCTCAGTGGTGTGTGTCCTCCACGTGCCTGTATCACTCCCTACAACGCCTGGGCATGCTCCTGATGAGACCACGGATGTTCTCCTGAGGGATCTCCTCCCAGACCCGGATCAAAGCATCGGTCCACTCCCGGACAGTCTGCGGTGGACGTGGCGTCGGCGGACGGAACGAGACGCGATGTCCCGGATGTGCCGGATTGGATTCGGGTCTGGGGGACGGGCGGGCCGGTCCGGAGCATCGATGCCTTCATCGTGCAGGAACTGCTGACACACTCCAGCCACATGAGGCCGAGCATTGTCCTGCATCAGAAGAACCCAGGACCCGCTGCACCAGCAGATGGTCTTCAACGGGTCTGAGGATCTCATCCCGGGACCTAATGGCAGTCAGGGTACCTCTGGCTAGCACACGGAGGGCTGCGCTGCCCTCCGAAGAAACGCCTCCCCAGACCGTCGC
>NW_027211187.1:25000-27500 GCF_029030835.1 Brachyistius frenatus
ACTGCTTCATCAGATCAGCTGAGGAGGAGGAGGACCGATGATGATTCTTCTTCAACAAAACAACAACAACAAAAAGATTTGGGTGGAAATCTTCAAGTTTTCATTTGTTAGTTTAGTTGTTTTTTTTATCTATAAAAGTAAAAATCCTAAACAAGGTTAAACTCCAAACTCCCGCTGAACTCCAGGATCTGTGACTGCATGGTGGAAAGTACATTTACCCAAGTACTGTACTGAAGTATACATTGGAGATACTTGTACTTTATATGAGTATTTCAATCTGCTCCACTTCATTGTACTTGTGTGTGTTTCTGACTTCATGGAGACGAGTGGTCCTCAAAGGACGGTGGAGATACGAACATGTGATGATCTCACAGAATAAGATGCATTCGTGTCGATCAAAGTGACCAACAGGATATAAAGTAGTTAAAGTTATGGAACATTCACATTAATGCAGCAGATATTAAATCCAGAAATACCCTTTCTATCAGTGAAACACTAACAGAGGCATGCTGTGAAGAATGTGAACTTTGACCTTTGATGCTTGAAGCACATTTTGCTGATAAAACTCAGATGTTTTATCTTCAGTTAGGGTTTAAAACGCAGGACTTTTTCCCAGCGTCGGCTTCACTGAAGTAAATGAACAGGTGATGTTGGATTGTTAATATTTATCAGCTGTGAACTGAGTCGATCAGAAGTACAACAGAAGATCTGGGAGGAAGTGGTGAACGCATCAAATGTTTGTGATGTCAGAGGTGCTGATGGAGAGAGTTTATATCAATGAACAAGGAAAACAAGGCAGTTAAATCTCAGCAGAGCTTCATCATTGTGTTCCAGATTATTAAGTACGTTTCTAATCAGTAAGATTTGAGGAAAAGCTTTCACGTTTTCTTGTTTATTCCTCATATTTATTGGATAACTGGAATCAATCGAAGACTCGGTTGTTAATTGGTTTGGTAGGTGAGCTTTAATTAAAGCAAAACCTGCTTCCAGAGGTTGTTAAACATCATCAGACAGGTCAGAGGAACAAAGATCTCTGAAGATATGAAACATGATAACTTTTTAAAAACAGAAGAGATGGTGGAGCTGTGAGAAGACCTGTGACGCATAAAGGTTCATTGAAGAAAGTTCCCATCAGATCCTCCAGAGTCCTGCAGGAACCCCCTCCCCAAAGAGACCCCCTGCAGGGGGCTCAGGGATGACAGACGTCCCCCTCCTGACATTATATTCATCTGTATGAGTCCTTCTGTTGGATCACGTGACCACCGTCCGATCCCCAAGTGGACAGAAGCAGCAGCTCGTCACACAAAAGTTGGGAAAGCCCTGAAAAAACAAGGACTGGCACACCAGTTTACTCCTCTTCATCAGTGTGGAGCTGCACCCCCGCTGTTCTCCCATTTGGTGAGAGGAGGAGGGGGAGGAGGGGGAAGAGGAGGTGGGAGGAGGAGGAGGGAGGCCTTCCTCCTGCTGCTCTCCCCCACCGAGAGGAATGCTGCTAATCATTGACCAACTGCTCTCCGGCAGTGTGCGTACTTTCTATAATTACTGACTCATTAGTTAATCCTCAAATCCACACCAGACCTTTCTCACTGTCTTCAGGGACGTCAACAACAGTCACAAATAATACCTTTCAAGATTATTTATTTATTTGTATTCTAAGATAAATGTATTTGTGGTTGCATTTATAGCATTTGTTTGTCGTATATTTGAATATTTTCTTAATAAAAGAAAAAGAAACCTTCGGAAAAGATCCGTCAGGTAGACATTATGAAATCCAAGTTTAAATATCCAGATTATTAGAAAGAATCCAGGACATGAGGTGGAGACTGAATCATGTCAGCAGCACCACCCTTCATCCCTGCTGTTTGATTAGAACTGTGATTCTGAACATCATGTCAAGCTAGAGTACAAACCTAGAGCAGACAACATGAAGTCCACGTCCAGGAGGACGAAGACATCAGCTGTTCCAAGGTTTAAGGACAGGAGTCAGTGTGTGTGTGTGTGTGTGTGTGTGTGTGTGTGTGTGTGTGTGTGTGTGTGTGTGTGTGTGTGTGTGTGTGTGTGTGTGTGTGTGTGAGTGAGTGTGTGTGTGAGTGTGTGTGAGTGTGTGTGTGTGTGAGTGTGTGTGAGTGTGTGTGTGTGTGTGTGTGTGTGTGTGTGTGTGTGTGTGTGTGTGTGTGTGTGTGTGTGTGTGTGTGTGTGTGTGTGTGTGTGTGTGTGTGTGTGTGTGTGTGTGTGTGTGTGTGTGTGTGTGTGTGTGTGTGTGTGTGTGTGTGTGTGTGTGTGTGTGTGTGTGTGTGTGTGTGTGTGTGTGTGTGTGTGTGTGTGTGTGTGTGTGTGTGTGTGTGTGTGTGTGTGTGTGTGTGTGTGTGTGTGTGTGTGTGTGTGTGTGTGTGTGTGTGTGTGTGTGTGTGTGTGTGTGTGTGTGTGTGTGTGTGTGTGTGTGTGTGTGTGTGTGTGTGTGTGTGTGTGTGTGTGTGTGTGTGTGTGTGTGTGTGTGTGT
>NW_027211187.1:32500-53043 GCF_029030835.1 Brachyistius frenatus
AAACTGATACTGGTAATATGATGTGTTTTAACATATAGTGTTCAGAGAGGCATCAAGAGAATGAGGAAGGTGCTGAGAGGTGAGAGGAAGTGAACAACACTGCAGTGTGGCCACAGATGACTTTTAAAGGAACACACACACACACACACACACACACACACACACACACACACACACACACACACACACACACACACACACACACACACACACACACACACACACACACACACACACACACACACACACACACCTACAAATACAGCAGCAATATACTTCTCACAGTTCATAGCAGATATTTTTGTAGATGAGAGTTCAGGTAAATATAAATAACATTTATTTTAATGCAAAGAGAACTTGTTCTGCACACAAGTCCATTTTATGTTGCTGATTCACTGGAATGTAAACTGGAGGTTTCCTCTGAAAAGACTAGCTCTAAAACCAGAGTTTAAACAGATTAAAACAATTCCATCATGATATATATACATATATAAGTTGAGCATTCTGAGGACCAAACTTCTAAAACGAAGAGACGTCTATCATGTGCAACATCATCAGATAAACATGTTCATGTTTCACAGAAAGTGTTCCATGTTCTTATGAACTATTATTTATTTATTATTTATAGTCTCCAGCAGCACCAATAATGAACCATTGCTGCTGTAGGACAGGGAAGTGAAGTGCTGTCACAGACTCTTTAAACATCGGACTTATAAACATCTGTTGGACTGAATATGATTATGCAGAATCATCGAGTGTTGAACTATTTTAATATTTCCTCAGTTCCCTGTTTGTGGCATGACTCAGCATTTTGATAATCCTTCTTCACCCTCCAGCTCCTCTTCACCACCACCGACCACCACACTGCCAGATGAACCTTTACAGCTTCCTCTGCTGCTGTATACAAGAACACAAGAAATACTACACAAGAACACAAGAACACAAGAAATACTACACAAGAACACAAGAAATACTACACAAGAACACAAGAACACCTGCTGCTTGTGCTGCAGAGAAACTCCCACATGAGCTCTTTATCTGAAACAGTCTAAATAACTCTGTGGACATCAGGGTCCTTCACCCCTCAACACACACACACACACACACACACACACACACACACACACACACACACACACACACACACACACACACACACACACACACACACACACACACACACACACACACACACACACACACACACACACACACATGCACGCGAGGGGACGGCTGACAGAAATCAGAGCTGTAGAATACAGGAGAAGTGTGAAAATGAGAATTTAAAAAGAGTGAAGGAGACGAGAACAGGAAGAAAGAAAAAAACTGTCTAGGAAATGAGAGTACAAAGACAGAAGTGGTTGGTGTCAAACTGAGTCCTGACAGAGACCTGAGAGGGAGAGGAGGTGTTCACTGAGGAGGAGTACCACACAGACAGACAGGCAGACAGACAGACTGAGATCCAGACAGTAGAACAGACAGACTGTAGAACAGACAGACTGTAGAACAGACAGACTGTAGAACAGACAGACAGTAGAACAGACAGACTGTAGAACAGACAGACAGTAGAACAGACAGACTGTAGAACAGACAGACTGTAGAACAGACAGACTGTAGAACAGACAGACAGTAGAACAGACAGACAGTAGAACAGACAGACTGTAGAACAGACAGAGTAGAACAGACAGACTGTAGAACAGACAGACAGACAGACAGACAGAACAGACAGACTGAGATCAGACAGACAGTAGAACAGACAGACTGTAGAACAGACAGACTGTAGAACAGACAGACTGTAGAACAGACAGACAGTAGAACAGACAGACTGTAGAACAGACAGACAGTAGAACAGACAGACTGTAGAACAGACAGACTGTAGAACAGACAGACGGTAGAACAGCAGGTGAAAGTTGGATATAAACCACAGCTGGAATATGGGGTGAGTTATCATCTAATAAATTTGGTGTTCATTTATTTACAACTTTGTTTTCATTTGAAGGATTAGTTTGCATTCATCATGTCATTACGAATGGCTCATGAAGTGTGCTGCTTCCTATTGAAGGACTTCACCAGTCTCTGACTCTGACTACGTTTCCTGCCGTCTACAAGTGTGATGAGCTGTGAGCAGCTGTCACTCATTAAGATCATCTTTGTCTCGTCTGGAATGAATCATTACTGAACCCTCACAGACTCAATGAGAAGTTATTGAAAACGGAGCGATAAAGGAAACAATGATATAGTCCATATTAGGCAGCATTGTGCTGAGCACAGGAAGTGGTTAGAGCGTGAAAAGCTTGGTGACAGGAAGTCAAGATTTCCCACAGACTGTGTATCGACATGCAGACTGAGAATAAGTCCTCATCTCTGCCTCAGAAACATCTGCTCTGTTTATATCATCCAACACCTCAAATACATGAAGGTCTGAAAATATCAACAAATCTTTGTTATTTCACAGAAGTAAACAGTGTTTTATTTACCTGACATTAAATTAGCAAACATGTTTAAAGTTACAGACTACCCATATAAGCATTAGATAATAAACTATAATGTGTCACTGACAGGCTTTTTACTGGAGATGATACTTTAATTACATTTTAATATGAAAACTTCAGTCTTAACAAGTGTGTAAGTGTGAAAGCAACACAACAGTATTAATACTTCCAGCAGTTAAAGGTGTGAACAGTTCTATAATCACTCTGCTCACGTTTAGCTTTCAGGAAGCTGAAGGAGATTTTAAACAAAAATCCTTTTCACTGAACAATAAAAGCAAACAAAGTCTCCGTCTGAACACAAGCAGCTTTCCTTCAGACGGACAAACGTGATTAATGAGGGCTGATGTTCTCCATGTGACCAGGTGTTCAGGGCTGCTTGTCCAACAGGTAAATCAGTGGTAGTTAGTTGCAGGTCACCACATGGTGCCATGTTGGATGTCTGTTTCCAGTTTGGAACCAGATGAGCTGAGCACATTTTAAAAAGGTCCGGACCGGATGGTTGGACCGGCTCCATCAGCTTACAGAAACCTCTGCAGGTGGTGAACAACAGCAACACCATGGGAGATTACATATGAATATTAATGGTCCCTCCACTTCCTAAAGTCTTCTTTTTATAATTCATGTTTGTAAAGATGCTTTATTGCCACTGAGCCGTGGTCGTGTTCTGGTCCGACAGGGAGTCCAGTATGTGCCAGGTGAGGGCCACCGTCATGCTCTACGATGACGCCAACAAGCGCTGGGTGCCGGTAGGATCCGACAGTTCCTCCGTCAGCCGGGTCCAGATCTACCAGAATCCTGCAGCCAACACCTACAGGGTGGTGGGACGCCGGCTGCAGGCCGACCAGCAGGTACATCACAAGCCCTCACGGGTTCTTCACATGTTCTGGTTCTACACACGTGTCATAAAGACTGTGATTATCCTGCTGCTGCTGGAACATACAACTGGAGTCTGTTCATCTTTAACCAGATCTCGTGAACTCGTGAAGACGTGAACATGTGAACATGTGAACACGGGAACACGTGATCTCGTGAACTCGTGAACACGCGAACAAGTGAACACGTGAACTCGTGAACACATGAACGAGTGATCTCATGAACTCGTGAACATGTGAACGAGTGATCTCGTAAACTAGTGAACGAGTGATCTCGTGAACTAGTGATCTCGTGAACTTGTGAAGACGTGAACTCGTGAACATGTGATCTCGTGAACACGCAAACAAGCGAACTTGTGAACACGTGAATGAGTGATCTCGTGATCTCGTGAACTTGTGAACACATGAATACGTGAACACGTGATCTCATGAACACGCGAACAAGCGAACTCGTGAACACGTGATGTTGTGATCTCGTGAACACGTGATCTTGTGAACTTGTGAACACGCGAACAAGTGAACTCGTGAACACATGATCTCGTGAACACGTGAATATGTGATCTCGTGAACACGTGATCTCGTGAACTTGTGAACACGTGAACTCATGAACTCATGAACTCATGAACTCGTGAACACATGAACGAGTTAATTCATGATCTCGTGAACTTGTGAACACATGAACTCGTGAACACACAAACAAGTGAACTCGTGAACGAGTGATCTTGTGAACACGTGATCTCGTGAACACATGATCTCGTGAACACGTGAATGAGTGATCTCATGATCTCGTGATCTCATGAACTCGTGAAGACGTGATCTCGTGAACTCGTGAAGACGTGAACATGTGAACACGTGATCTCGTGAACTTGTGAACACGCAAACATGTGAACAAGTGAACTCGTGAACACGTGAACTTGTGAACACATGATCTTGTGAACTCGCGAACAAGCGAACTCGTGAACACGTGATCTCGTGAAATCGTGAACACGTGATCTCATGAACAAGTGAACTCTTGAACACGTGAACTCATGAACACGTGATCTCGTGAACTCGCGAACAAGTGATCTCATAAACTCGTGACATTGTGAACACGTTATCTCGTGAACTTGTGATCTTGTGAACTTTTGAACACGTGAACTCATGAATTTTTGAACTCGTGAGCATGTGATCTCGTGAACATGCGAACAAGCAAACTCGTGAACACGTGATCTTGTGAACACGTGAACGAGTGATCTCGTGAACTCGTGAACACGTGAACTCGTGAACAGGTGAACACGTGATCTCATGAACTCGTGAACACGTGAACTCGTGAACACGTGAACTCGTGAACACGTGAACTCGTGATCTCGTGAACACGTGAACTCATGAAGACGTGAACTCGTGAACACGCGAACAAGCGAACTCGTGAACACATGAATGAGTGATCTCGTGAACACGTGATCTCGTGAACTCATGAACACGTGAATGAGTGATCTCATGGTCTCGTGATCTCGTGAACTAGTGAACTCGTGAAGACGTGAACTCGGGAACACGTGATCTCGTGAACACGCGAACAAGCAAACTCGTGAACACGTGATTTTGTGATCTCGTGAACACGTGATCTCGTGAACTTGTGAACACGCGAACAAGTGAACTCGTGAACACGTGATCTCGTGAACTCATGAACACGTGAACATGTGATCTCGTGAACACGTGATCTCGTGAACTCGTGAAGACCTGAATTCGTGAAGACGTGAACTCGTGAACATGTGGACACATGAACTCGTGAACATGTGGACACATGAACTCGTGATCTCGTGAACTCGTGATCTCGCGAACTCGCGAACAAGTGAACTCGTGAACACGTGATCTCGTGAACATTTGAACACGTGAACTCGTGAATTTTTGAACTCGTGAACACGTGATCTCAAGAACACGCAAACAAGTGAACACGTGATCTCGTGAACACGTGAACGAGTGATCTCGTGATCTCGTGAACAAGTGAACTCGTGAACACGTGAACATGCGATCTCGTGAACACGTGATCTCATGAACACGCGAACAAGTGAACTCGTGAACACGTGATCTCTTGAACACGTGATGAACTCGTGAACACATGAACACGTGAACACGTGATCTCGTGAACTCGTGAGCACGTGAACACGCGAAGACACGAACAAGTTAACTCATGAATACTTGAACTTGTGAACTCGTGAACATCACATGCATGTTAGAATCTAAGTCACGAATGACCCTGTGACCTCTGACCTCTGTGACTCTGTCCTGAGTTGTATGACATCATACATGTGTGCCACCAGGTGGTGATCAACTGTCCCATCGTCAGAGGGATGAAGTACAACCAGGCCACGCCCAGCTTCCACCAGTGGAGGGACCCCAAGCAGGTGTGGGGGCTGAACTTCGGCAGTAAGGAGGACGCTGCGCTGTTCGCCAGCTCAATGACGCATGCACTCGACTCTCTCAACACACCTGGAGGTGCAGGTAAGCTCTGTTTCTGTGACCTCCTCAGTTCATTGTGTCTGTGAACGACCTCATCACGGACTGACATCATGAACAGCAGTATGTCTGAGTGTGTTGTGTTCAGGTAAAACAGTAGTCAGCGACTAAACTCAGAACTAACTCTGAACGTGTCCGTCATGCATGACATTAGTATGTTTCCTCAGGCCCAGCTCACAGCGGACCTTCTGCCCAGCAGCTGGAGCAGCAGAGAAGGTAGAGCTCACCCTTCACAACACCGAGGTTACATCAACATTCTGGAAGTGTTTGAGAACGTTCAGCGATGATCAGAGAAACTGAACGTTTGTTGGATTTGTTCCACAAATCATCAAATCACTTCATAGTCTGTGTTCAAATATCAGTTTCCATGGAAACTGACAAACACAAACAGGAAACACTCCTGAAGCTGCATTGTTCTCCCTCTGTCTGTCTGCCTGCCTGCCTGTCTGTCTGTCTGTCTGCCTGCCTGCCTGCCTGCCTGTCTGTCTGTCTGCCTGCCTGCCTGTCTGTCTACCTGCCTGTCTGTCTGCCTGCCTATCTGTCTGTCTGTCTGTCTGTCTGTCTGTCTGTCTGTCTTCCTGTCTGTAGACTGGAGGCTCAGAAACAGGAGCAGCAGGAGAAGGAGCAGGTGGAGAGGGAGAGACAGGCCTCTGCTGCTCCACCCACCCCACCCACTCCGCCAGCCGCTCCACCCCCCCCACCTGCACCCCCCCACCTCCAGGCCCACCACCACCTTCCTCTGCACCGTGCCCACCTGCACCTCCACCACCTCCCTCCGGAGGTGTGGTCCCACCTGCACCGCCCCCGCCCCCTATGGGAGGAGGAGGTGGAGCAGGAGGAGGAAATGATCTAGCTGCAGCTCTGGCAGGTGCCAAGCTACGTAAAACAGTGAAGGTGAGGAGCATTAATGACATCAGAGTCCTGCTGCTATAAAAGATGCAGAAGAAGAACATCACATGTCTGTCAACATGTTTCTGTATGAAGGAGGAGGGAGGAGCAGCACCAGCCCCCAAACCTGCACCCTCCTCTGGAGGAGGAGGAGGAGGAGGAGGCCTGATGGGAGAGATGAGCGCCATTCTCGCAAGGAGGTGAGTTACTGAGATATGTGATTCATGGATGTGATGATGGGATGTTTGTGACCTCTGACCTCTGACCTCTGACCTCTGTCTGAAACAGGAGGAAAGTTTCTGACCAGCCTGCTGCTGCCAAGAAGGAAGAACCTGTCCATGTAAGATGTCCTCTGTAGTACTCTCTGTCTCTGTCTCTGTAATACTGTCTTTCTCTGTCCTCTGTTGTACTGTCTATCCTCTGTAGTACTGCCTGTCTTTGTCCTCTGTAGCACTCTCTGTCTCTGTCGTACTGTCTGTCTCTGTAGTACTGTCTCTATCCTCTGTAGTACTGTCTGTCTCTGTAGTACTGTAGTACTGGAGAGTGATGCAGATGTTGTGTATCTGTGTACTGTAGTACTGGAGAGTGATGCAGATGTTGTGTATCTGTGTACTGTAGTACTGTAGTACTGGAGAGTGATGCAGATGTTGTGTATCTGTGTACTGTAGTACTGTAGTACTGGAGAGTGATGCAGATGTTGTGTATCTGTGTACTGTAGTACTGTAGTACTGTAGTACTGGAGAGTGATGCAGATGTTGTGTATCTGTGACTGCAGGACGAATGTGACTCCTCCCCTTCCCAACTCTCTGGACCAGGAGGTGAGTGATCCTCCTTCAGGACTGTCATATCAAACATGTTGTATGTTCATGATAAACACATGACATACATGTGAGGCTGAAAGAGACAGAAGCTACATGAACATGTGATCATGTGATCTGATCTCTTCTTCATGTAATCAATCATACAATCACATTTCATCAGAGATCAATCAGCCAAAGGAGAAATCTGCCTCCATCCCCAGGTAAGAAACAAATCTTCTCCTCCTCCTCCTTCTCCTTCTCCTCCTCCTCTTCCTCCCCCTCCTCCTCTTCTTCCTACTCCACCTCCTCCTTCTTATCCTCTACTACCTCCTCTCCTCCGCCTCCTCTCCTCCTCCTTCACTACCTCCTCCTCCTCCTCCACCTCCTCCACCTCTTCCTACTCCACCTCCTCTCCTCCTTCTCCTCCTCCTTCTCTTTCTCCTCCTCCACCTCTTTCTACTTCACCTCCTCCTTCTTCTCCTCCCCCACCTCTTCCTACTTCACCTCCTCCTCCTTATCCTCTACCTCCTCTCCTCCTCCTCCACCACCTCCTCCTCTTCCTCTTCCTCCTCCTCCTCCAGGAGTTTCATATGTGTGTTGTCTGTAGGCCCAAGTCTTTAACCGCCAATCAGAGAGACTGCAGCTCCATCACTTCTCCGTCCTCTAACGCCGCCATGAGTCCAGTGTCCAGGTACACCTCCTCCCCTCCTCCTCCTCCCCTTCCTCTTCCTCCTCCTCCTCCTTCAGTGCACTCTGCAGTATGAGCTAAAATGTGAAATAGACATGCCCATCCACTACAGCAAAACGTGAGATAGCTGCGCTTCGTGCTGTCGAGACGTTTTCTTGTTGTGGAGGAAAATGAAACCTGCCGAATGGTTTGAGCCTCGTGATTGACAGGAAAATAAAAGTTTTATCATAAACACATGGACGGGATTACTGAATATGAACATGGTGGGGGTTAAAAAACATTCACCTTCTGCTGGAGTCAAACCGTTTGGTCCCTCATGGCAGTCTGTGACTCCGCCCCTCCTCCTCATACCGCCAAAAAATGTCCTTTGTACCTCGTCTCTAAACCTCTGTTACCGGACTTGGTCACATGATCCTTCGTGACGTGACATTTATGTACGTGTCTATTTCACATTTGCAAAACGTGTAGCTTTCAAGCCTTGTCGGGCCAGAGCGTGTCTATTTCACGCTGTGGCGTGATACCGTGTTGGTGAGCCATAGAAAGCAGCTCGGTATCATGAGTATGAAGACATTCTGCAGGAAGGTAAATGAGACGTTCAGAAGTGGTTGATCATAATGAAACGTATCGTTGGGAGGATGAAGATGATGAAGATGATGAACTCTACAACCAGATCACTGACTGCTGCAGCTCTGTTTCCCTCTTTGTCTCATTCTGCTAACCGTCCCTCTGCTGGTGGTCTGAAACCAAGAGATCCGCCTATAAACAGGAAAGCATGCTGGATGAGAGCTGCTGGATCCAGGAGTGTGTGTGTGTGTGTGTGTGTGTGTGTGTGTGTGTGTGTGTGTGTGTGTGTGTGTGTGTGTGTGTGTGTGTGTGTGTGTGTGTGTGTGTGTGTGTGTGTGTGTGTGTGTGTGTGTGTGTGTGTGTGTGTGTGTGTGTGTGTGTGTGTGTGGTGGATCCAGGAGTGTGTGTGTGCTGAGGGTCAACATGGATCTGTGTTGCAGGATGAAGGTGGTGAAGAAGAGCTCAGATGCTGCAGGAAGTGAAACTGATCTGGAGCGAATCAAGCAGGTTAGTTTCTGGTTCTCTACCTGATCGTAGGTTAGGTTAGGATAGGTTAGGTTAGGTTAGGTTAGGGTTAGGTTAGGTTAGGTTAGGTTAGGGTTAGGTTAGAGTTAGGTTAGGTTAGGTTAGGTTAGGTTAGGTTAGGTTAGGTTAGGTAGTTACTTTATTAATCCCAGAGGGGACATTTTTTTCACTACAGCAGCATACAGGAAGCAATAAAATAGCAGTAAAAATATAAAATATAAAATGCACAGTATGTACAGTATATACAGTACAGTATATATCTATATATATTGTATACATATGTAGGACTCGTTGTTACAGAGCAGCAGGGACTCTTTTTAAGTGTCACGTCAGGACTTTTTTTAAACGTCATGTCTGGACTCTTTATAAAAGTCATGTCGGGACTCTTTTTAAACGTCATGTCAGGACTGTTTTTAAACATCATGTTTGGAGGTTGTTGATTAGAAGTAGAGACCGAGCTGGTGTTCAGACGTTCAGTCATCAGAGGTCCAGTTGAAGCTCTGAACTCTGAACCTGCTGCTTCTGACTGTCTGTGTCTGAAGGAAATACTGGAAGAAGTGAAGAAAGAACTTCACAAGGTGAAAGAGGAGATTATTTCAGGTGAGTTTCATGTCCCATCCAGTTTCATGATGTCACATTATTATTGGATGTATGAAGTCTTCATATTAAAGTCAGTGTGTTTGGTCTCAGCCCTGATCCAGGAGCTGCAGAGCTCTCAGCCCAGACAGTCCTGAGCAGCTGAGACGGACGTGTGATGAAGAGTGAATGTGTCGTCATCGACTGCTCAGGATGTTCACTCACCTCATCTCATTCTTAGAATTACTGTTGTCAAACATACTTATCTTTTTCATCTGTCCTTTTGATGCAGACCAACTCACACTGAACTTTTGAAGCTGATTCTTATGCCATTATTTAAAAATTACAAAAGCTGATGAATATATAAGGGCCTCAGTATTTTTCTGCATGGACACATAACATGCACAGGAAAAAGGAATGTCTTAAATTCATATCTTGATACTCTTGTTCATAGAGCTCAGAAAAAAATGCACTGTTTTTGCCCCCAAATTGTTAATTTTGGAGTTTATCTGCATGAACATGTAGCTCATCAGGAATCTCACACACATCCAGACACTTCACTGGAATCTGGTCAAACAGTTTGTTTACAACCTCGCAATCAAAGAAGACCATTTATGGTCACAACATTGTAAGAGCTTGCAGAATTAAAGAATTAATAAGAAGACAGCAGTGTGTTGTTTTGTTTCTCAGATCTCTGCCTTATTTCTGAGACCATGTTGACATACGGTGATGATGGAAACCTGACAGTCCTGACAAACGTCAAAGACCACACATGTAGTTCAGAGGAAGTTACGTTTACACCTGGAAAACTCCAGCTGTCCTCAATCAGCGTTCTCAAACTGCTCACATCTGCAGAAAGGACAAAGTACTCTGTAAAAGTACTGTTACAACTAAATGTCTTATAAAGTAAATATATATATATAAAGTAAAATATAATTTATCTGTGGTGTAGTCATGGCAACTCATACACATTATCCACAGAGCAAGGTGGGAACAGAGAAGAAACATACTACAAAATACATTAAATAAGATAGATAGATAGCTAGATAGTTACTTTATTAATCGCACACGGGGACATTTTTTCGCTACAGCAGCATTATAGATACAGCAATAAAAATAACAGAGTAAAAATATTAAATATAAAAACATACAATATATACAATAAAATAGAATAGTATTAAATTAAACTAACTAAATAATAGTGCAAGCTGTTATACAGCCTAATCAACAATTTCATAGACTGGCTTTCACATTTTTACTGAAAGGTAAAACTGTATAAAAAAAATAAAATTAATCATCAAAAGCTAAGCGTGGTGTTATCCTCCACATGTGGATCCTGCTGCTGACCAGCCAGAATTTGTGATGAAGTTGCGGCGTCCGTCCAGCAGGGGGCGGTGCTTTGTCCGCGGAGCAGCCACCATCTTTCCAGCGCACGAAGAAGAAGCGTCCCTGGTGTTTTCCGAGGTGGATGGCCTGCTCTGGATCCAGCCTGTCAAAACTGCTTTGAAACGAGAGCAACGTGGGATAAAGTCAGTGTGATGTGCGTTACCTCTGCTTCTTCTGTTATTTATGTGATAAATATGCAGTTGTGAGACGAGCTGAAGAGCGCGTGGCGGTGGAGAGCAGCTCTCGGGTGAGCTAGCTGAGGAGCTAACAGCAGTCACCTACAGACGGGTCGCTCCGGGACTGTTTACCGGCAGCAAACCGCTCCAGCTGGCCGCAGCTCGGCCTCTCCGCACCTACACGCCGCTACACGCTCTTTAAAGCCGCGTATGTGAAGCACAAGTGTGTCTTTTTGTCTGGAAACCACTAATTATGGATATAAAGCTATAATTAGCAAAGTTACTTCTGAGTGAGCTGACGTCACATTCAGCGTCACTAGTCAGAAATCAGTTACATGTGATCCACATGTGACCTACATGTGATCCACATGTGACCTACATGTGATCCACATGTGATCCACATGTGACCTACATGTGATCCACATGTGATCCACATGTGACCTACATGTGACCTACATGTGATCTACATGCGATCCACATGTGACCTACATGCGATCCACATGTGATCTACATGTGACCTACATGCGATCCACATGTGATCCACATGTGATCCACATGTGACCTACATGTGATCCACATGTGATCCACATGTGACCTACACGTGATCCACATGTGACCTACACGTGACCTACACGTGATCCACATGTGATCCACACGTGACCTACATGTGACCTACATGTGACCTACATGTGATCCACATGTGACCTACACGTGACCTACATGTGATCCACACGTGACCTACATGTGATCCACATGTGATCCACACGTGACCTACATGTGACCTACATGTGATCCACATGTGACCTACATGTGATCCACACGTGACCTACATGTGATCCACATGTGATCCACACGTGACCTGCATGTGATCCACATGTGATCCACATGTGACCTACATGTGATCCACATGTGATCCACACGTGACCTACATGTGACCTACATGTGATCCACACGTGACCTACATGTGATCCACATGTGATCCACACGTGACCCGCATGTGATCCACATGTGATCCACATGTGACCTACATGTGACCTACATGTGACCTACATGTGATCTACATGTGATCCACATGTGACCTACATGTGACCTACATGTGATCCACATGTGATCTACATGTGATCCACATGTGACCTACATGTGATCCACATGTGATCCACATGTGACCTACATGTGACCTACATGTGATCTACATGTGATCCACATGTGACCTACATGCGATCCACATGTGATCTACATGTGACCTACATGCGATCCACATGTGATCCACATGTGATCCACATGTGACCTACATGTGATCCACATGTGACCTACATGTGATCCACATGTGACCTACACGTGATCCACATGTGACCTACACGTGACCTACATGTGATCCACACGTGACCTACACGTGATCCACATGTGATCCACACGTGACCTACATGTGACCTACATGTGACCTACATGTGATCCACATGTGACCTACATGTGATCCACATGTGATCCACATGTGACCTACATGTGACCTACATGTGATCTACATGTGATCCACATGTGACCTACATGCGATCCACATGTGATCTACATGTGACCTACATGCGATCCACATGTGATCCACATGTGATCCACATGTGACCTACATGTGATCCACATGTGACCTACATGTGATCCACATGTGACCTACACGTGATCCACATGTGACCTACACGTGACCTACATGTGATCCACACGTGACCTACACGTGATCCACATGTGATCCACACGTGACCTACATGTGACCTACATGTGACCTACATGTGATCCACATGTGACCTACACGTGACCTACATGTGATCCACACGTGATCCACACGTGACCTACATGTGACCTACATGTGATCCACATGTGACCTACATGTGACCTACATGTGATCCACACGTGACCTACATGTGATCCACATGTGATCCACACGTGACCTGCATGTGATCCACATGTGATCCACATGTGACCTACATGTGATCCACATGTGATCCACACGTGACCTACATGTGACCTACATGTGATCCACACGTGACCTACATGTGATCCACATGTGATCCACATGTGACCTACATGCGATCCACATGTGATCTACATGTGACCTACATGCGATCCACATGTGATCCACATGTGATCCACATGTGACCTACATGTGATCCACATGTGACCTACATGTGATCCACATGTGACCTACACGTGACCTACATGTGATCCACACGTGACCTACATGTGATCCACATGTGATCCACACGTGACCTACATGTGACCTACATGTGACCTACATGTGATCCACATGTGACCTACATGTGACCTACATGTGATCCACACGTGACCTACATGTGATCCACACATGACCTGCATGTGATCCACATGTGATCCACATGTGACCTACATGTGACCTACATGTGACCTACATGTGATCTACATGTGATCCACATGTGACCTACATGTGACCTACATGTGATCTACATGTGATCCACATGTGACCTTTATTTACATGTCATATGTCCGGAGAGGCTCGTTCAGAGCTAGCTGTTAGCATGTAGCCTCGGTGCTACCTCCCGTTGAAGACACCAGCTGAGAGCAGACATGTGACCTGTATCTACAGGAGGATATAATGTTCCCCTACTGACGTCGTCCATGTGTTTCCGGTACTCCGTCCGATCACCGGACTCCGGTTCACTTTCACCCGTTTTGGGGGATTAAAGCAGGAACGTGTGTCTGTCCTGCACACAGCTGCTCTACCGGGGATCCCACCTCTCTGAGGGTCCAGCTGCAGCTCCTCTCTGCTGCGGTCTGGATGGATGAGGCTTTATGATGCTGAGTGTTAAATCCATCCTGCAGTAATAATTCAGGTGAACAGAAGTCGGTTCTACAGCTGGAATAAGAGAAAACTGCATCTTCATGCACACTGTGGTTAATTATCTGGTGGGGCTTCCATGAAGGAGGTCCATGTCCACGTCAGGGCGGCGAGCCGTCAGGACACGAGTGTGAAATCCTCTCCAGAGCTTTGGGTGTTCACAGCAGCCTCAAACACTGAAACAGAAGAAGTGTTGAACCAGCAGCTGGCGGTGGACGTCCAGAACCGCCTCGGACAGGGAGGAGACCTGTGATCGCTCCGGGTCGTCCGGAGAGACGAAGAACGCTCAGATGTTCAGGAAGAAGGTCGTCGGACGTCTGACCGGGTCGACCTGCAGCCGGACGATGCTGTAGTCACTTAGACACGTCTCGGACGCTCTCAATGAAACCCGACAGAACATCTTCAGGTCTCTTCACTGGACCGGACCTGTCAGGGAGATCCAGTGACCCGCCTGCAGAAACCCAAAACACTCAACGCTGTACCAGATGTCCTGAATCAGGCGTCTGAATACTCAGTTTTATATTTTAATTCATTTTAAAACCCGTTTTGACTCCGTCATGATGGATTATTGAGGGAAATTAAATATCGCACACAATCTGAAGTAACTTTATAATATTTCCAATATGTATTTATAACCTACTTGCAAATCAATAGCGTTAAGTAAAACTACTTTTGTCTTATTATGTTTTCATCCTAAATTCAGATGCTTAAAGTATAAAAAATGCTAGTTTTTATTTTAAACATGTTTTTGTATCTGAAGATATCATACTGACATATTTCACTATATTTCTTACATTTTAAACATTAGTAAACAATTCACCAGATTAATCAGGACGTAATTGTACACTACTGAAAAGAATAATTGGTTTCTGTGTGACTTCAGTCAGTTGTGGAGTTTACAGAAGTTGCATCAGGACCTAAATCTGTTTTTTATTTGAAGACGTTTGTGTCTGAACTTGATGAACCTGTTGACTTTAGTTGTAATGAGGTTAAACGTCCTCTCATTTGTCCTCATGTGTCTGTGCTGCTTGTTTCATCCAGCAGGTGCTGTTCACATCTGATCACTGTGACCTGAACCGGCCCGGAGACACATCCACTGCCCCCTCCCTCCTCCTCCCCCCAACTCCCTGCCCCCGACCCTCTGAGACACATCCACCATGAATGAAGTCAGTATAGTCAGAGAGGGCTGGCTCCACAAGAGAGGTGAGGATCCGACCCTCTGCTGGTTCTGATGAGTTTCATTGTTATCCGTTAGATGGAACTCTGATGTTCCTGCCGATTGAACGTGTGCCTCCTATGACCAGGTGAGTACATTAAGACATGGAGGCCCAGGTATTTCATCCTGAAGAGTGACGGCTCCTTCATTGGCTACAAAGAGAAGCCCGACCTGAACGACCAGACCTCCCCTCCGCTCAACAACTTCTCCGTGGCAGGTCGGTGTCAGACATGAAACATCACGCTGAACGACGTCCCAGACCACCAGCTATAAAACGCTGAGTGACAACCATCAGTGTTTGAGCTTCGTTCATCTGAACCGTGTTCTCCACAGAGTGCCAGTTAATGAAGACCGAACGACCGCGACCCAACACGTTCGTCATCCGCTGCCTCCAGTGGACCTCCGTCATCGAGCGGACGTTTCACGTGGAGAGCAACGAGGAGAGGTGAGAGCGCTGTCGCAGGTCTGGATGCTCCATGTGTGTGTGAGCGGTGTCTGACTCCTCCCGGTGGTTCTGACTCAGAGAGGAGTGGATGCGGGTGATCCAGTCGGTAGCCAACAGTCTGAAGATGAGGGAGCAGCAGGAGGAGGAGGAGCCTATGGACATGTTCGGGTCCCCGAGCGAGTGCAGCCTGGAGGAGATGGAGGTGGCCATTTCCAAGAGCCGCAGCAAAGTGGTGAGAGGATGATGTCATCACACCGACACCCTGCTGCAGAGATCTGACCTGAAACATCATCACGTCTCATGATCTAGAAATATTATACATCATTCATTTATGGGGGAAATAGATGGATAGATATATACTTTATTAATCCCTCAGAGGGAAATTTTTACGTTCCAGCACCATATACAGGGCAAAAATATTGAATATAAAAATAATAATAATAATTTAAAAAAAGCACATTCTATACAATAATATTAAATTAAATAAAATAAACATCTGAGTGGTAAGAGTTGATATTTATCCGTGTTTAAGAGCAGCAGTAGAAGAGCAGAGGGCTCTGCTTCATCTCTTTAAACACTAATGTTAGAGTATTTTGGGTTTGAGAGTCTCGTATCCAACTTGGTTCCCACATTGAGATTCAACATATGAAGGAGACACCTTGTGCACCAACCAGCAGCAGGTGGACGTCAACAATCAAGCAGCAGAGGCAATTCTGTTCGCCATTGATCAGAATCAAACATGTTCCCTGCAGTCTTCTTTTTATTCACATTATGTCCTGTGTTTTCCTGAATTACTGAGTGGGTTTATTCTCTTCTGTTGCTGGACACGTGGAAACGCTTCAGTAAAGACACACCTGTCCTGCTGAAGACGGAAAACATGCAGGAAAATGTAGATTTCAAGAACTTTGACCACAAAATGAAGAAAAAAAGCCACAAATCGACGACAGAAAAGCTAAATGTGAAATCTGTAAAACACTGATAATCTATGAAACATTGGAGGGAGCCGTCGTCAGCATGCTGACTCGTCACTGGGTCGGTGGGTTTAGGTGCCGGGCCCAGCTGGGAGATCAGAACTGCAGCAAGTCGGAGCAGTGAAAGGTTTCATGGTGCACCACGGTATCATTTCACGGGTTTAAAGGGACTTATTCTCCTGTCGGCAGCACATAGAACATAATAACATCTAAATTTCATCATGGACACGTTTATGTAGACATGAGGGGAATTAATATTTCCCTCCTCGACCTGGTGCTGTGGAAAATACAGATCAAATCAACACAAACATTCCTCCCAGCACCACTGCATCCTCACCTGTGTGTCCACCTGACAGAAGGGTAGACGCCCTCTTATGGGATCAGGCTGTAACAACATCTTTGTAAGCGCGTGTCATATCTTGAATGCAGTGTTTTAATGGTGGAAGTGAACACGTCTTCAGTCCAACCGTGTCCTGGTGTCTCTACGGCTCCTTTCTCCTGTCATATAGAGTTCCTCTACAGAATACTGTCGGCATACATTCTTCTGCTTTGCCTCCAGTCACAGTTTCTGTTAACATGTCAGCGACCCTAAAGAACAGAAAATAGATGAATGTGACACTTAACAGCAAATCTGTTAGTAGAATTACTCTTGCATGATGTTTGTTGTTTGTTTTTATACATTTTAACCAAGTTACAACGATCAATGTCCAAACAACAAACAAACCAAATATTTCAACAATAACAGGAAACAGTATTCAGGTCATGAAGGTTTATGATCTCTGCAGGTTTATTTTCTGTCTGAGCTTCTGTTCTTTTAAATTCTTTTATTACACCAGTATTTACAGTATTAGTTATAGGTGCACCTTAATGACTTCACGCCCCTTGTGTGTGTGTGTGTGTTTATTTGTTTCTGTGTGTGTGTGTGTGTGTTTATTTGTTTCTGTGTGTGTGTGTGTGTGTGTGTGTGTGTGTGTGTTTGTTTGTTTCTCTCTCTCTGTGTGTGTGTGTGTGTGTGTTTGTTTGTTTCTCTCTGTGTGTGTGTGCGTGTGTGTTTGTTTGTTTCTCTGTGTGTGTGTGTGTTTGTTTGTTTCTCTGTGTGTGTGTGTGTGTGTGTGTGTGTGTGTGTGCGCGCGCGTGCGTGCGTGTCCAGACGATGAGTGACTTTGAGTACCTGAAGCTGCTTGGTAAAGGGACCTTTGGGAAGGTGATCCTGGTCAAAGAGAAGTCCACTGTGTGTTCATGGTGAGTTATGTTGTGTTGATAGTGAGATGTGTTGTGTGTTGATGGTGAGATGTGTTGTGTGTTGATGGTGAGATGTGTTGTGTTGATGGTGAGATGTGTTGTGTTGATGGTGAGTTGTGTTGTGTTGATGGTGAGATGTGTTGTGTTGATGGTGAGATGTGTGTGTGTTGATGGTGAGTTGTGTTGTGTTGATGGTGAGATGTGTTGTGTTGATGGTGAGTTGTGTTGTGTGTTGATGGTGAGTTGTGTTGTGTGTTGATGGTGAGATGTGTTGTGTTGATGGTGAGTTGTGTTGTGTTGATGGTGAGATGTGTGTGTGTTGATAGTGAGTTGTGTTGTGTGTGTTGATGGTGAGTTGTGTTGTGTGTTGATGGTGAGATGTGTTGTGTGTTGATGGTGAGTTGTGTTGTGTGTTGATGGTGACTTGTGTTGTGTTGATGGTGAGTTGTGTTGTGTGTTGATGGTGAGTTGTGTGTGTGTGTGTTGTTGTGTTGATGGTGATGTGTTGTGTGTTGATGGTGAGTTGTGTTGTGTGTTGATGGTGAGATGTGTTGTGTGTTGATGGTGAGTTGTGTTGTGTGTTGATGGTGAGATGTGTTGTGTGTTGATGGTGAGTTGTGTGTGTGTTGATGGTGAGATGTGTTGTGTTGATAGTGAGTTGTGTTGTGTGTGTTGATGGTGAGATGTGTTGTGTTGATGGTGAGTTGTGTTGTGTGTTGATGGTGACTTGTGTTGTGTGTTGATGGTGAGTTGTGTTGTGTGTTGATGGTGAGATGTGTTGTGTGTTGATGGTGAGTGTTGTGTGTTGATGGTGAGTTGTGCTGTGTGTTGATGGTGAGATGTGTTGTGTGTTGATGGTGAGATGTGCTGTGTGTTGATGGTGAGTTGTGTTGTGTTGTGTGTTGATGGTGAGATGTGTTGTGTGTTGATGGTGAGATGTGTTGTGTGTTGATGGTGAGTTGTGTTGTGTTGATGGTGAGATGTGTTGTGTTGATGGTGAGTTGTGTTGTGTGTGTTGATGGTGACTTATGTTGTGTGTTGATGGTGAGGTGTGTTGTGTGTTGATGGTGAGATGTGTTGTGTTGATGGTGAGTTGTGTTGTGTGTTGATGGTGAGTTGTGTTGTGTTGATGGTGAGTTGTGTTGTGTTGATGGTGAGATGTGTTGTGTTGATAGTGACTTGTGTTGTGTGTGTTGATGGTGACTTATGTTGTGTGTTGATGGTGAGATGTGTTGTGTGTTGATGGTGAGTTGTGTTGTGTGTTGATGGTGAGTTGTGTTGTGTTGATGGTGAGTTGTGTGTGTGTTGATGGTGAGATGTGTTGTGTTGATGGTGAGTTGTGTTGTGTGTGTTGATGGTGACTTGTGTGTGTGTTGATGGTGAGTTGTGTTGTGTGTTGATGGTGAGATGTGTTGTGTTGATGGTGATGTTGTGTGTTGATGGTGAGATGTGTTGTGTGTTGATGGTGAGTTGTGTTGTGTGTTGATGGTGAGATGTGTTGTGTTGATGGTGAGATGTGTTGTGTGTTGATGGTGAGTTGTGTTGTGTGTTGATGGTGAGATGTGTTGTGTGTTGATGGTGAGTTGTGTGTGTGTTGATGGTGAGTTGTGCTGTGTGTTGATGGTGAGATGTGTTGTGTTGATGGTGAGATGTGCTGTGTGTTGATGGTGAGTTGTGTTGTGGGTGAGATGTGATGTGTGGTGATGGTGAGATGTGTTGTGTGTTGATGGTGAGTTGTGTTGATGGTGAGATGTGTTGTGTGTTGATGGTGAGATGTGTTGTGTGTTGATGGTGAAATGTGTTGTGTTGATGGTGATGTGTTGTGTGTTGATGGTGAGATGTGTTGTGTGTTGATGGTGAGATGTGTTGTGTGTTGATGGTGTTGATGTGTTGTGTGTGTTGATGGTGAGATGTGTTGTGTGTTGATGGTGAGATGTGTTGTGTGTTGATGTGTTGTGGTGAGATGTGTTGTGTGTTGATGGTGAGATGTGTTGTGTTGATGGTGAGTTGTGCTGTGTGTTGATGGTGAGATGTGTTGATGGTGAGTTGTGTTTTGTGGTGATGGTGAGATGTGTTGTGTGTTGATGGTGAGTTGTGTTGATGGTGAGATGTGTTGTGTGTTGATGGTGAGATGTGTTGTGTGTTGATGGTGAAATGTGTGTGTGTTGATGGTGAGATGTGTTGTGTGTTGATGGTGAGATGTGTTGTGTGTTGATGGTGAGATGTGTGTGTGTTGATGGTGAGTTGTGTTGTGTGTTGATGGTGACTTATGTTGTGTTGATGGTGAGATGTGTTGTGTGTTGATGGTGAGATGTGTTGTGTTGATGGTGAGTTGTGTTGTGTGTTGAT
>NW_027211188.1:0-40000 GCF_029030835.1 Brachyistius frenatus
GCTTGATAATTCCTGTGTGGTTACATGAAGCATTCAGATTTTTGTGTGTTGATATGGAAGCACGGGAGAAAGAAACGACACATTAAGTTTCTCCCATACCAGCTTCCTTCTTTTAATTACCTCATGAATACTCATAGATATGAATCTCTAAAGTCTGTGAGTCTCCTGGCTGCAGGTACAAACAGCTGTCAAACTGCCATTTTCTCACTCTGATATTTCAGCAGCAATTTGTAAGATATAACAACCTAACAGAGGCCGTGACCTTAGATTGTGTTTATGACTAGCTGCTTGTGGTCGCACGGCATCAGATCACATGTCCTTCATGGATTTAAACTGACAGTGTTCACATCAAGATGCAAGTAAATACAAATTACGTGTTGATCAGTCAGCAAAAATTGTGGTTCAGTACCTCCTCTGCATTGGCTACACACATAATGAACAGTTTGGTTGGGAAAGGGAAAGGGAGAGGGAACTTCTTGTCATCCCCACGATGTTTCAGGGTTTGGAGGGAGTGGCGTAGGGAACCCTTTCCAATACCCAGAGATCCATCAGTAACCAGCACCACCTATAGGACAGAAGAAAAAGGTACATAAACATAACTATGTAGTAAAAAAAAATAAGCACAGAAAGTTTAAATCACTGTAGGAAAATTATATAACTGAACAACAGCTTTAATAATCAATAATCAATACAGATGTGTGATGATATTGGATACAGAGCGTGTCAAAATACCTGACAGGGACAGGCACTGCCCCACTCCTGTTGAACTACATTACTAACTCCATTAAGAGATGCTTCAACACAGGTCTTGTCGTAGTCCTCCAGGCTGCCGAGAGCTTCCTGCACAGAAAAAAAAATAAAAATAAACATTAGATAATCCTAAATCATCTTCACAGTCAGACTCTTTGATTCAAATCCAGGCCGGGATTCAGGAAGGCAACTATTTACCTGTAATGCATTATAATCCCTGGTGAAAGGCACTAAGAGCTCCCAGAGAGAAGAAAAAGCCATCAGTGCTGTGAACTCCAGGCGGTAGTTTGAAGCCATGTGCTCAAACAACATATTGAGTCCGTGGACAGCCAGGTTCTTCCTCTGAAACTCTTCGCTGCCGTCCAGTGACACTGGACGCGTCATGGACAGAGACACGTCCATCAACACCACGGTAGGCATGGCGCTCCGCTTCACGAGATTCACAATACTACACTGGGTTTAAAATGTCTTCCAAAGCGCTCCCACTGAAGGACCAGAAAGAAAAAAAAAGATATTATTTCAGAGGACTGTTAGCTGATGTTGGCTAGTTGTTCGGCTAAAGTCAGTCAGCATTCTTCAACGTAACGATCCGACGGAAGGAACCTTCCGGTTACCTGTTTAAGGACCGTGAGAAAAGAACTACCCATGAGATAAACTATAAAGTGAAGAATTAATATGACAAAAATAATAATAATAAATCAAAATGTACATGCCATTCAATGTTCGCTCGCCATCCAGTGTTTGTGATGTAAAATGTGCACCGGTACTTTCGTCCGGGTGGAAGCGTAGCAGTAAGTGAATACATAGTTCCGATGTGATCTAAAAGAAAAAATTTTTTTTATATATTATATATAGAAATATATATTTTATATATATATAAAAATTAAAAAAAATCTATAAAACAGCCAGCACAACATCAATAGTTTAAAAAAAATAACTTTACGTATGCATATTATTAATTTGAGGGAAGAGTTTCCAGTTCAACTTGTGATTGGTCAGATCCCTCGGTGTAGAAAAAAAAATGCAACATGAAAAGTTTTTGTGCCAAACACAGCACGACTTCTAAAAAAATAATGCAGAGAAGAAAATCGTATACAACAGTGCACTCGTTGTTGTTGTTGTTGTTTTTTAGCATCTCGAGATCCAGGTGATCTTGGATTTGAATAAACTACCGAATAGTTTTGAAATCGTCGAGGAAGAAACGCCCATTTCAAAGTAAGACCGCTCACACTTACTGTGTTTTTAATGCCTTTTAAAGGGATATTTCAAACGCCTGTCAGGCTTTGTGACCAATGCTCTAATGATCAGGTTGAGAATGAGACACAGCAGATAATCCTTTCAAAAGAGTTGACGTGTGATGTTTATGGTGAGGACTTGTCAAACTTCACACAACCGTGCTTTGGAGTATCTTGCTTCTGTGATTAAAAATGCACAGACTATTATTTGAAATATACACAAATGGAGTCTGATCTACTGCATTATTGTCATTTGATCTCGACTGTATCGCTTCCTGTCATTTACAATAGGTATCGCAGTGGGGCAAAGATGTTAGTATGTGAATCATGCTGCTGAGATTTTGGATTGTGCCACTCCATAGTCTGCTAGTGAAAAGGCTGGACTTGCCCTTGACTGCCCTTCTTTTTACAGCTGTTATTTTTTAGAGATGTTAAAGCTGCCAAAAAAAAAAAAGGCAATTTTATTTTATTTTTTTAAAGAACAATAAGGAATGAGATCGAGAAAAAAAATTAAAACTGCAAGCAGGAATATACAGACCCTCGCGTACGAGGGACCGCATATCACTGCTAATAATACAAATAATTCATCAAGGCAAAATACGATTTTACAGTCCTAAATCCCTCCCTCGACAGCCGTAACTAGTAAAACCCTGCCTCCTCCATCTGTTCAGTCCAACATAACGTGACAGGTGCAATATGTCTGCGCAAGAGGCTGAAGTAACCGACGCTTTTAGCGTAAACAAATATTGAAATACATACTCCAGAAAATCGCAACTGTATTATGGTTAAATACATCAGCATAGAAAATTGAAACCTGAGCTTGTGTTACTTCAAAGACTAGCGGTAACGTTACATTATTTTGTGTGTGGTTACGTTGGTCTGGATGTTACAAATACATTCGGTGTGCTGAAGCTCGAGGAGGGGGAAACATTGATAGGTCACGGTGAGGTTTGTTTACAACACACTGCGACCGACATTTAAGGAGTTAAAAATCTAACACGTAGACGAGACGTTATTAATCAGATCACCGCAAAGTCTGACAGCCACAGTTAACTTGATAAAAAAAAAAAACGCTCCAGTTACAACTCAAGGCGCCCGACAAGTCTGACAAAAACATATGCCCTGCTTTCTTGTTCAATTTTCAAAGCACAGACATATCAAAGCCCCGCAGCATTGAGTTACAATGTACACCGCTACTTTAGTCCGGGTGGATACCAAGTATACAACAACAACAACAACAACAACAACAAAACGTTCCTCTGTGATACACTTTAAATAGTAAATTTGATATTCCTGTGCTTAAAAAGTCGTCATAAAATTCAACAAGGAATGCCGGTATTTTACCAATAATGCTACTGGTGTATGGACATTATATAGCTTTTATGGACTGGAGTTTAAAGGTGAACCTATACCGTTCAAAACGTTTCAATATATAATGAAAGTATTATTTCCAAGGGTAAACCTTGGATTCATGAGATGTTTTTAATGCTAAAGTTATATAACGTAATACCATTAGACTAAATGAGCACTTTGTTTTTACTTCATGTTAGATATTACTCAGGTATACACACAAAGTGAGAGTGAGACAATGCACATAATCCTCTTAGAAGACTTCAGGTATTAGGTATTATACTGATCCATTGTGAAGACTTGTTCTGTGTCCTAGATAACCCTCTGGCCATTGACAATAGTTTCTGCCTCAACAAACAACTGTGGAAATCTGCTTTTGGAAATTTTTACACCCCTGGCTTTGCAAGACATGAATTCCATGGTAAGTCTGTATCTGGCATTAAGATGGACTGTTTTGTTTGATCTCTTTGGATTTGATGAGGAAATTAGTCTTGCCCCTTACCACATTTGTATTTATTTCATTTACTGCAATATTTGCTACTTTGTTGTTCTCTCAGAAAAGCATCATGCAAAGACAGTAATCATGACATCTTCTAAATGCAGCTATGAAGTGCATGTATTTATGAATAGCTCAAATGTATACTGGTTTTCAACCTGCTGTCTAAATGTAATTTTATTCCTGATGCTCTCTTGAATTTACAATAGGCTGGGTTTTCCAAGGAGTCAAGGATGTGACATGAATCCCACTGCTGGAGTTTTATATTCTTTCACCCCACAGTCTGCTGGGGAGAGAGCTGGACTCTACCAAAGCCTATTTATGCAGCTTAATTCAACCTAGCCATCAGCAACACTGCTTTAAAGGAAAATGAATTGTACAAGAAGGAAGCGACTGCAGCTGAGCCGGGTTGTGTTTCTCCTCTCTGGGGTTTTCCTCTGCACCCTTTACCAGCTGACCATCAGTGCCAGACTGTACGAGCCTTTCCCATTGCCACAGATTGGAGAGGATTTTGGAGAAGGTTCAACAGAGGGTGTTGAGGAGGCTACAGTAGAGACTGGAGGGCTGGAGGAACCTGTCACTGCGACACATGAATTAGAGCCCACAGATCAAACAACTCCAGAGATGCATGTGGTAAATCATACAGATACAACTTTAGATTTCAAAGCTTCCACCACCACTGAATCTCCATTATTGCCAACCACAAAGCGGACTAGTGTGCATTGCATCTATGTGGCCCCTGAACCTCCACCAGAGATACCCACACCAGCTCCAGCTCCAGCTCCAGCTCCTCCCACAACCCCCATCACTCCAGCTTCTCCTGGTGAAGCTCCACATATGAAGGGTGAATACCCTGAAGATATCTTTTCTATTGAAGAGCGTAGACGAGGCTGGGTGGTCCTCCACATTATTGGGATGATGTACATGTTCGTGTCACTTGCAATCGTGTGTGATGAGTTCTTTGTTCCTGCACTGGGGGTCATCACAGACAAGTTAGCCATCTCTGACGATGTTGCAGGAGCCACCTTCATGGCTGCTGGAGGTTCTGCTCCTGAGCTTTTCACCTCCTTGATAGGAGTCTTCATTGCCCACAGCAATGTGGGTATTGGCACAATTGTTGGCTCTGCAGTGTTCAACATTTTGTTTGTGATTGGAATGTGTGCTGTGTTTTCTCGGGAGGTTCTCCGTCTAACCTGGTGGCCACTTTTCAGAGACGTATCCTTCTACATACTGGGCCTCATCTTACTAATCATCTTCTTCTTGGATAATGTCATAATGTGGTGGGAGAGCATGATGCTGGTGGGGTGTTACACTCTCTATGTCATTTTCATGAAATTTAATGTGCAAATTGAGCGAGCATTCAAGACCCAACTCCACAAACACAAGAGCATTGTGAAAATTATTGCTGTGGAGGAACCTGAAAAGGTAAGCACTCATTGTGACACATTTGTATAAAATCTGTCCCGTCCTCACCTGACCCACTAATGGTTCTGTTGTTATATCACAAAATGCTCTCTGTTTGCAGGCATTTGACCAAAGTTGTCTTAATGCTTCTGAATATATTAGTATCCTTATTTTGTGCCACTGCTATGTAATTGATTACAAAGCTGTGGAGCTTCAAACAACAGTGTATACTACTATACAAGACAAATATATTCCTCTTGATGTTGATATTTAAGTAAGCAGATTTTAAGATCCTTGAAAAATGATTTACTGGAAACAATTTTGCTAGTGTTTAATCTTTTTGACATAAAAGTAATGCTGTCACATAATATGTCCTTCCACAAAACAGATCTCACTCATGTATGATTCTGTATCTTATTCTGTCATAGTCATCATATACAGTGTGGTTTATTACTAAAACAAAGAGCAACACATATCATAAGTTGTGACATCTCTACCACTGCCTGTAGCCTCATATACTTATTATGCCAAAAGAGTGAAATGATAAAAGTACAGCGTAAACACTGATGAATAAACGCTGATCAGCCCCAGCAAACTAATCCTTTGAGGAGCTATGACTATGTACAAACTGTACCATCAACATATACTCTGTTTAACCCTGGTAAAGTATTATTGAGGCTTGACATGCAGGGTTTTTCTTAAGCTGGATACACTGCTGAGGGTCGGGCTCCCGAAGAGCAAATGTTATTATAAAATACTGAAAATGCTATTTCACATCATACATACCGGTAATCACACTATAATGCTTTCTTGTTTTTTTTGTTTTATGGGGACGAGGGATACATTTACAAAATTATAATCCTCCATATGGCACACAACTACATAATTTTTACTGAGATGCAATACTAAGAGGACCCCAATGTGTGCAATGGGTGAAGTAGCATTGTATAAGATTATAGCATATGGTATATACTGATTATTAAACTCTACCAAAATGAAATAACCTCAGTCTATCTCTACCAATGAATGATTATCACTGAAAAAAGCATTGTTGCACGCAGACAAATGGGGACGATGAAGATAATACCCCTTCTGTTCCAGAGGACGACAATCGGTTAAAGGTAAAAATCAAACAGTCACCCAGCCAATCAACTGTAAGAAGAAAGACACAAAAATGATATCCTAGACACTCACAGTGTTCATTTTTGACCATTTATCTGCATGTTATCTCACATATTATCTTTCTGCAGTCATATTAATCACAGCATCCCTACAAGTGCTGTCTCATGTAAATGCACTTGTTGAAAAAAACATTCTGCCATCCACTTGGAAATGATTGTCTAACAAGATGTGACTGTCTGTATCATGAGTAGCTGTCGTGACCTCAGCCATCTCTTTCCCCAGTTGAAGCCATCCCTTCAGCGAGGGGGCAGTTCAGCTTCTTTGCACAACAGCACCATGAGAAACACCATCTTTCAGCTCATGATTCACACATTAGACCCTCTAGGAGAGGGTGAGTACCATTTCTCTGCAATGACTCCCTTGATGTGAACCGAGAAACCTTTACACGGACTGTCTGGTGACCATGTCCTTCTTATTGTAAAATGGATTAGCAAAGTGTCCCATTTGACAGCAGCACTAAGTCCAGATTGATACTAAGCAGATAAATACGTACCTCAGTCTATAGAGGGCTCCATTTGTAGGCCCACAGTGAAACATAAATAATAATCTCAGAGGAATGGCTGCAGTTAACATAGGGAGTAAAACATTTTCAACTAATGCCCTCATTGAAGTGGTTAATCTTCTGTTAAATTATTTAGGATACAGTAAGTAAGGAGATGCAGTGATATTTGGTTAAACAATGCACTGAGCAGCTGGTCCTGTCCTGCTTTCACTTTCAGGAAAACAACCTGATAGGTTAGTAAGGTTATCTTAATGTATTCTTCTATGGATATCATACCTGGGTAATCTCGAAGCATGTGTTTCTGTTCTCTGGTCACATGCAGCAAGACCATTGTACAGTATGTACCAATTAATGTACCTGTGGTAAAGGCTCCTGGTTTGCTTGTCTTTCAGGCCTCAGGGCAGCAAACAATCCACTACTCCAACATAATAATCAGCTTTTGAGTGAGCCTATGAAATCTGGATCACAGGTATCAAACCTGCTCTCTTTATCTAAGTACAATGAATCAATTCATGACATCTGTTCATGTGGAGATGCATCCAGGAAACATTAGTCAAATATCTGCGGCTTAATTGATGCTTTCAAAATAATACAAAGTTTATTTTGTTAATCACATTTTTTCTGATAGGAGCACTATAAAAAACAAAGCTTGATAAACTCTTTCTATTTTACTGTGTGTTGTGAGATTATCTACATCTACTGTTACATTGGCCTGAGATGAGTGTATTTAATCTGAAACATTGGAAATCCTTTTATTTTCATTATCATTCATTTGTGCTTGAGAGAATCAATTTTATTAGAATGCATTTGTGTTATCATTAGATAGCAGAGGAACGATCCTGTCCTGCTTTTTGTTTCGTAGTGCGTCTTGTTCCTTTGATGAGCTCATTCTTCTTTCATGACGTTGATCTGTGCCGCAGTAAACATGATGTTGCTGTTGCTGTTTTTGCTGTGCTGTTGTGATATCTGTCACGATTCTTTGTCTTCCACATATCACTAGTAAAGTATTTTAGTCACATGACTGAATAATATCACACCATTCTAAACTTGTTTTTTGTTTGTTTGGTTGTTCACAGGGAAGTTTATGGATAAGGCTGAGACTCTGAATAATGTGGCCAGACGGAAAGCAGAGAGCAAAACTCAAGACAAAAGTGAAGGTAACATGGAAGGATGTGATGGTGATCAGATGCCTTCAATAAAGCAAAGTCTGCCCATGAAAACAGGCTGTCATCTAATCCATGCAAACAAAATTCCTCCATTTACATTCACTGCATTTCTCCATATAACTAGTTTCTGAAGTCTAAAATGACTTTGGAGTTCTTACAGATTGCTGTGAGTGAGAATCATGAGGGAAATTAACACAATGTTTGGGATTCCCTTCACAGATGGTGGTGGGGAAACAGGGGAGACCAAAGAGCCAGAGGCTGCCCCAGCTGCAGAAGCAGAGAAGAAGGAGGAGCCTGAGGACAAGAAGGTACTTTCCACCCATGTCCTGGTAGTTTTCAAAGAGCCCAGAAGTCAGTATTTGATACCTGTATATGTAAGAGTCAAAGTCCAGAGCTACAACTTTGGGAACCAGCATCTTTAGGCTAATTTGGTTGTTTCTTTAATCCTATTTATTTCTTTACTGGTCCATCATGATGTCTATTCCACTTCAGGAGGATGTACCAGCCGGAGAGGATGAGTCAGGAGCCTCAGAAGACTCCAACAGTGACGAAGAGGACAGCAACGATGACAGTGATGATTCCAGTGAAGATGAGGATGATGAGGATGAAGAGGAGGAAGAAGAGGAAAAAGAAGAGCCCCTGTCTTTACAGTGGCCTGACAAACGACGTAAGCAAGCCACCTACCTCTTCCTATTGCCCATCGTCTTCCCTCTGTGGCTCACAGTTCCTGATGTTCGCAACCAGGTGAGAGATACAAACATATTTATGAGATCAGCTGTGGTGTGTTTAATTCCACTTCATCTCACTTTTACATCACTCACTTTGTCTAATAGAAATACAAGAAATTCTTTGCAGCCACCTTTCTGGGCTCGATTCTGTGGATAGCTGTCTTCTCTTACCTCATGGTGTGGTGGGCCCATCAGGTCAGTGACTGCAGGGAAATGTATTGGTTTGTCATCTTCGTGTAAATTCATTTATAAAAAAAAAAAAATTCTATTCAAATCTTTCTGGACCAGTAAATACATTTTAAAATGGAGATTAAGATTATGCCCCAAATTAATAATCTTGAGGAAAAACGAGTAATTTTCCATTTCTGTAACTTCAATCCTCTTCTCTCCCGGTTTGTTGTTTTAGGTGGGTGAGACCATCGGCATCTCAGAGGAGATTATGGGCCTGACTATCCTGGCTGCAGGGACCTCCATCCCCGACCTCATTACCAGTGTGATTGTGGCTCGTAAAGGCCTCGGGGACATGGCTGTGTCCAGCTCTGTGGGCAGTAACATCTTTGACATCACTGTGGGGTGAGCCTCAATAGCTTGATATGTAATAATTGGACAAAAAGCAACTGAATATGCAGTTAACTGATTTCTTTCTCTCACATCTTTCTGTTTCTGTCACTTTATCAAAAGTCTACCAGTCCCCTGGCTCCTGTACTCATCCATGCACAATTTGGCTCCAGTGGCCGTCAGCAGCAATGGGCTCTTCTGTGCCATCGTGCTGCTCTTCCTCATGCTACTCTTTGTCATTATTTCCATTGCAACGTGTAAATGGAAGATGAATAAGGGGCTGGGTTCGACCATGTTTCTCCTCTACTTTATCTTCCTGGTGCTCAGTGTTATGCTGGAGGATCGTCTCATTATCTGCCCTGTTTCCATCTAAAAGTTTGAACACAAGCCTTCGCATACAGCAAGCACTCTCTCCACTTGTGACCTGAGGCAGAACTGTTAACCCCTACATTTAAGGCTCTCATGAGCATGGGTCAGGATATCTATTGAAACCATTCAGAGAGCTACTGTATTGCTCTGCATTGTTGCCAGTGGCATGTCTGGTATGTCAGCAGCAACACACAAACTACAACTTTTTCTGTCCTTACCGAAAAACACGAGTTTCCTATGTTTCCCACATGGGACAGATATGAGCACATGTATGACACATGTTGACCACATGTTGCAACATATAATAAGATGAGGAAAATATGTGGAAAGGTTTTCACATGGGCGTCACACATTACACCATGAAAAAGTTCAAAAACTTTGGCAACATAAATGTTTCACATGTGCTCAATCCCATGTATATATGGTCACATGTGATCACGAGTTTTTGCACGTGAAATTCATGTGTGAGTATAAAACCCGATATTGATAGTAATGATGGCAGCTTTTAAAGTAATTTGTTTTCATTACAACAGGAGTTGCAGAGCTACTTTGCATTAAGGTGTAGATTGTGCAGAATTAACACCATAATTAATTTTTTTGACTGTTTACACAACCATGTCTATGAAATGAAATTCTAGGTCTAGAATATGTGCACATTTTGTAAAATGTAGGTTTCTAAATGTGAATTTTGTAAAATATGTAAGTATGAAAATGGTTTTATAACACTCTTGCTTATAAAATTATAAGCTTGAACATAGTTTCTATTAAAAAGGTGAGGCGTAGCACTCAGCTTGAAAAAAATTAAATCAATCTTCACACCTGTAGAATAAATGTGTTTATTCATAAATGAAGGCAAACTATAGATCCAGCCTGGGAAGAAATTTGATTTCTTTTTTTTATGTAAAAATCATACAAATTAGTATTTGTTTTACAAATTATAAATATTACTTTGGAAACATTGTTCAAATTGACAAATAGTGTAAACAACACAAAGACATAAAATCATGTTTTGGTCATCTGTGGTTCTTTTTTTGTCACTGGTTACAAGGTGGTTAAAATGCAAATTTACATGCTGTGAGATTGGTGTTTATTCCAAGCACACAGCCTCTTAATCCAGCATTGTGTCATCGTAAATTACTGTGAAGTCCAATGATAAACTGTGGAGCTGCATCACATTACAAACAGAATCAAGGCAGGTTTCTTTCAGGTAAAAGTGAAAGACAATATTAACACAGTGAACTATCCCACTCATTTTCTAAAGGGATTTTGAAGTAGGGCAGGTTAGAGTCGCTCAAACCTAACACCTTTGACATTTTTTTGTATCTTTTAATATGCTCAGTGCAAAGAAATCTGCACTGCCATCTGTTCAAAGAGACAGTCAGTCTTTATAAGTGGTTAAAATATCCTTGTATGCTCTGTATGTCACATTAAAACAGTGCACTGTTGTCCAAATATCTAAAACTGACATCTACACCATACAGTGAAGACCAAAAAAAAAAAAAATACAAAATACTAGAGCCAAATACTCTGTACATTTTCATGGAGCCATTACTGTGTCTGTAAATTCTTGATCAAAAAAACATCTCGATAAAACCAACAGAAAACATTTATTTCATTCATTATTATTTTACAATTAGTTTGATTGTACCATTTTTTAGGAAATGTATCCTTGGTTTAAACACAGAAATGATCCAATCCTCTCTTTAAAAAAGGTATTGCTTATAAAACTGTAAATAAATTACAGAAGTATTATTCCCTTTTGGTCTCTTTTGGTACATTGTACAAAAAAGGATGAACAAATAAATATTGTGCACATACATGAATCGGATGTTCCCTTCTTGATTCAGAAACTATAATGTTTTATAATTTTCCACCATCTAGTTTAGTGTATTCAGGTGTATGTGCATGGCCCTGTCACGTTTACAGGGTACACACGAGGAGGAATTCATTTGATTTTGTACACTGAATCTAATAGATATATTAGACAGTACAGTGAGTCCTGCAGCTTCGAAATAAAAAGTGACTTAAACGTAGGCTGCTGGGCCTCAGGGTTACGTAAGTGAAAATAAATGTCTCAAGCTCATCTTGTCAAAGTGCTTTGTAAAAACATGAATGTCTAAAAGCAAGTATGTATTATACACACACTCAACAACAGTCTTAACAAGGTCACCAGGACCACTGAGGATTTTCGACAACGTGATCATACACTTACTTTTACGTACTTATTCACAGTTTCAACAATAACAAAGGCATAAAATATACTGTATAATAACTGTACAAACATTTAGTCATACTGAAAATACATTAGATTTTTGAAATATGTACAAACACAAGGCCTGTCACTTCATGCCTCTCAGTTCTGACAGTAAACAAGAAACTCGTGGCAGTTGCTTTACATTAAGTGTAATTTCCCATTGTGCTTAAAAGAGCTTCGTGCTCCAGTCAGGTGAACTGGTCCTGAGTCTGAAGGGCAGTCTGAATAAAACAGCAGCAGTGACTGTGGTTGAAGGAGAAACAATGAGACAGAAGAAGAAGTTTTACAAACTGGGCTCTCTGAAAGTCCTCCTGCACTCCATGACCCCTGCTCCGGGAGGCCGGTCACAGTTGTGTGTCAGTTTAACTTGGTTGGGGGTGAGGCGATCATATGCCAACTTATACTCCCGGTCAAAGGCATCTGCAATGAGATAACGGTTTGTTAAAAATAGGCCAGCACACTTTCTTTATATGAAATGTATTTAATCCATTACATCAGATCTGTCTTTATGAAGAAAAAAACAAGTCTACAGTCATAGCAGCTCTGCTAGATACTAATGTTAAGTTGGTAACTGGACAAAGAAAGCATGCCTTCCTCCCTTGTGACTTTTCAGAATAAAGCAGCCAAATTAAATAAGTCTGGGTGATGGGACAACATTATATTTGATTTTAATGCTGATACATGAAAGGGCTATGACTAAAAACCACAGGTGCACAAGGTGGGATCCTAATCATAATCAGTGTAAGACTGTAGCTTTGTTAGTTGGTTAGGCTGAGAATTGGGATGGTATTGACGCACAAAAGCCCATCCAGAAAACCTTTATGGGCTCCTAACTGGTCTTTGGCCACAGTGCTTGGCACTGGCTGCACCGTTGATAGTTACACAATTGCTCAGGACACATTTTAAGATATATATCTGGACCAAAGGGCTGGACTGACATTTCCATTCTGTGCTGCTAGCATGACTAAAAACAGGATCTCATGGTTTTGAACTTACTGATATTAATGCTGTTCCGACCCAAAGCCACCAGAGAAAGGAACAATAAATCTCTGTAGAGGCTCCTGTTTGGGAGAAAAAAAGAGAAAAACAATTAGACTTTCCAGTCATCTTATCTTCCCTCTGTAACTTCACACATATTACAAACGTCCTTATTTCTTCACCTCTGTCTCTTGAAACCCAGCTCCGGCCCCAACAGCTGGATAATCTGGCTCATGGGCTGATAGACATCACTCTTCTTAATGGTCCTCACAAAACTCTGCAGGAGCTCCACAGTGAAGAATTGGCCTTCTTCACACAGTCCGGAGCGAACCAAGGAGTTGGCACCTGCAAGGAAAGAGAGATAAAAGTCACCCTGATCAAAGGCTCGTTCATCTCCATCACTCAAAATAAACTCTGAAAGCATAGCACTAATAAAGATGGCATGACTAATAGGAGTCCTGAGCTGAATTATGCATGATGATCTGCTTCCTTAATATGCATAATTTAATTTGCATGTAAATATCTGACCTTACCAGCAGAATCCCTTTTTTTTTTTTTTTTTTTTTTAAGTAATTTCACCTTTTGAAATATATTGAACCACAGTGCATGAAAGGAACTTATGCAGCAGTAACTTACAGTGTGTGTTCCACAGGATGTAGCAGGGTTGAACTTTGTCTTGGTGCAATTTCAGATTGTCCCACATAATCCTCACTAGCACCTGCTTACTGTCCTCGGATGAAACCATCTGAGAAGTCTGAAGGGGATAAAAAGTGTAGAAAATTAATCCCTTATTACATCAGTGCCTAAGGGTAGAATTTGAATCTTTAAAAGCATTTTGTTTTCATTGTAAGTGAAAATATGTGCTGCTTTTAGGTATTGTTGTTTTGTTTTTCAAACTGACACTAGGAGTCGCCAAAGTCACAGTTGGCCCGGACATGAATTAAGGCTCATAATACCCATGTAAAAACTACGGTGTCTTTCTTACACTGTGTCCACACAGGAAGCATAGTGTGAGGAGCACATTTATCAGAGCAGCAGCAGTGAGAGCTCCGTCTGTTTCTACACAGGAGGCATTCACCTGTGTTTTGGACACACTCAGAACCCAATGCACAATGACTGTAGTTATGGTAAGGTGTAAAGTGGATGGATACAGATTTGACGCCTTAAAATAGGGTCTTAGCATGTAGCCCACAGGACACATCAACCATCACACTGGCTGTGTAAACAGATGCACTGATTCAAGACCTTACTTTTCCGCCAGGGGCACACGAGACAGACAAATTAAAAAACACATCTGAAATGGTTTCTGTATAGACTCAGCCTCACACTTTGGTTTTTGAATCGATAAAACAAATTAGAGACTTGTTATTTGTCAACTTTAAAAGTGCTGGTAGGTGGATTTTGCACCTTTTGCAAAGACTCAGGCTGCTCTTTGCCCAGTTCAAATCTTGTACTGAGGTAGCTCGTGCCAAAAACATGAACAAACCTATAATTAGAAATGTTTAAAAAAATCCTTTAAAAAAGAGTTGATAAAGTGATGACTTCATAGTTAATGGGTCAATCTACACACAAGCATATACAGACACTATCATATTCACCTGGTCTGCATGGCTACAGTGTTGGGAGGCCAGGATGAGAGCCGGCAGGTTACTCGGCAGCTCCAGCCTTCTGAAGTACCACACAAGGTTCCAGAAGACAATGGGGTGTTGATCGACAACACTTGGGGAGGAGATGGCCTGGTCGCCCTCGTTCACCAGCAGGCTCTCCAGCTCCTTCCACAGAACCAGAGGGCTCAGGTAGGGCACTGTCACCGGAGCGGAGGCGGAGGCCAGGGGACTAGCACTGCTCTCCTGCTTCTGCAGGGAAGCTGCAGATGACTGATCTGCACAGTCTGCCACAGATGTTTTGGCCTCGGGATTGAGTGGCACAGACGTGTCCTCCTCTTTAACAGGATTACTTTTCTTAGAAGACCTGAAGGGAGACACAGAGTGGATCTGTTTAAAGAGGCCACAAGGATAAAGGATGTTTTGTCTGTGTCTATATGTGTGTGCGTGTGTGTGTCAGTGCGTAAGGAAAACAGCACCAGACAACTAGCAAGACTTTAGAAAAATAGAAAATCTAGCACAAGAGATCAAAGACATTACTCCTTACACTATATTACTGAATTCAGTGTGAAATGATGGATGCACCTGATTAATTATTCAGAGAATTAGTGTTCAGCATGTGTTAAGTATACTGTGTACTTTTTACCTGCTCAGCGGTCTGAGATCTTTGATTTCCACGTTGAGGAAAGGCAGGAAGGCCGTGCCGCAGAAAGGACAAGTGCTGTTGAGGTTTGAGTCGTTTGCTGTCCAGCCTGCCATAATCTCCTCATCATACACCAGACAGTCGCATGTTTTACAAAGTGAACAGCTGGACATCAGCACCTACAACAGGAAGCATCGGGAACATGGAGAAATGATCACTTATTACAGTCTGAGTCAGTGTACAGACAGGGATTTTTATACACGAGTATTATACCTCTATGGTATAATTAGGAGTGGGCTGGAAGCGGCTGGTGTCAGGGGAGGACTCTGGAGTGTGAGGAGTTTTAGAGGAAAGCGCCAAACCACCTAGAAACGTGGGAAGATTATACAATTAGAAAACACAAGGCAAAGCCAAGATTTAACACACTATCACATCTACACATATCTGGAATAAATCAAGCATAAGTGCACAAATGCAACGAAACAGCAACCTCTTCATCAAAGTCTGCAATCAGTGGACAATTTGTTTTTAGGTTTAGTGAATTTGTGTCTCACATTTGTGTTTCTGGGTGCGTGCATGCACACGAGTGTGCATGTTCACGTGTTTATGTTTAGCATAGGGCCTGTGGCTGGGTGCAGAAAAGCTACACACTGAATCAGCCCTCATGCCTGTTGACCTCGTTTCCCATAGAACAACACCCAACTCTTTCCATTACTTCGACTGTCAAGAAGTGTTTTTGCTCAGACCAATACATAACTGTCATAACCGTGATGTAACGAGCACGGCTGCGAGCCATGACTTTTTACATTGGAGATGCTTCCATCAATGTCGATTGTTCAGAAACCAAAGCCAGCAACTTTTTATCCAACAATATTGATTATGCAGGCTGACTAAAGGATGTGCAACAAACCAGAGAAGGAGTTGTGTCTGAACACTCTGTTGGGGGTGCTGGGACTGCCCAGGTTAGCTTGGTAAGCCCCCACAGGGCTTCTCCTGACGCGGGGCACACTGCCATGCTGGGGGGAGGTAAAGCAGTCTGGGTCCAGACAGGAGTCATTATCAACAAGGGAGGAGCATTCCGTCTCTCCTGAGGTCAGTGAGGACACACTCATGCGATCATAGTTTGTGTCCTGCAGGCGACAATGAATAAAAAAAAAAATACTGTCACATTACTGGAGTTAATCTTAGAGACAGTTATCAGCATCATGTTGGAAATACTTGTGTGCGAACAATGCTACACAACTAACCTGTGTTAATGAAGTCTGAGAGGACAAACGAGAGTAGAGGCGACTAGCCTTCTCAGCCACACCCTTCCCTGCTGATAAGACGCTGCTCTTGAAGATGTCCAGAGTTGGGGTGAACAGCGAGTCCATAGAGAACGATGAGGTGGAGGGAGTAGGAGACGATGGTGAAACCAAGGAGGAGGGCCTCTCCCTGTCTTTGTTACAGACGCCCAAAGGAAGAGACGGTGACGACCTCAGCCTCTCCTTGGATTTAACAGGCAGTGAGAGGTGTGTATGGGAGCGGGGCAGGGTTGAGGTTTGTGGGGAGGTGTGAGGTGACGAGGAGGAGCGAAACAAAGGGCTCGAGGGGTTCTGCAGGTCCATACTTGGCGTGCGGCTGCTCAGAGGGCTGTTGCCATTATTCATGTACGTCTCAATCTCCTCAGCGAGGTTGCGGCGGGTGGTGGGCGTGCTGCTATTGTCACACTCTTGTACTGTCTCTGTCGCTATCAGTGACAGGGGATCAAATCCCGTCTCAATACCTGTCCGCCTCACTGTCCCAGAACTGCAGCTGATGCTCCTCTCTAAGGCGACATCTGTCCTCTCCACTGCACCACTGCAGCCGACACTCCTCTCCACCAGAGTTTTATGTTTATTGGTCTCCATGTCTTCTTCCTCTAGTCCGTGCAGTCTGTCAGCCGTGAGGTGATGCTGTTTGGCTGAGCTGAGGAGAGGGACGGTGAGCCTAAGGGTTCCCTGTCCACCAGACAAGTCGAGAGAATTTGGCCTCTCCGTCTTTGGCAAAAGTCCACTCAGATGAGCGTCACTAGATGGACTGGAAACCAGCCTGCCGCCACTGCCTGTGACCAGGACATGTTGCAAGACATTAAGATCAGAGATGCGTGTCATTTATAAACAGTTAAAATAACTTCATGACAATCTCCTTTAAACGTACTGTACCTGCATTAGGATCTGTTGATCTGCAGCCTTTAGTTAGAGAGGTGCTGCTCATTGGAACCTCTATCTCAGGCACTGGAAATTTAAATGATAACAAACTATTTAGCACAGTTTAATGCATTTGGCCAGTTGATCATAATCTGTAATTGTATTCTAAAATAAAAAAAATTGTTATTGGAAAGGATTAGTGCTACTGTTCATGCCAACATGAGGCTTTTGCAGTGGGAAGGAGGAGGGAGAATTGGCAGCTGTGTGGTTGCTTAAGAGACAAATTTCATCTTAAAATATGGCTGCTTTGCATTCTGGCCCAAAAAATTTAGTAATAAGCAATTAAGGCTGTGATGAAATGCCACACCGATTAGTGAGGAGTACTGCTTATAAAGACTGGAGCATAGATTGCATCAGACACAGCACGTAATTATTTGCAACAAAATTCGAGACAAATCCTGTCATGCAAACAATCACCTGCTTACACAACACCTTCATCCATCAGCAGAATCTGTGTCTGAAAAACACCTAAATATAACAGCAAATGGATGAGTGGAGAGCACATTACACCCACACTGCGATGTGATGCAGAAGCCTTTAAAAGCAGAGTGTTCATTTTGCTGTAAGCCGTTTCACTTCGGCAGAAATGGTCGCTAAGTGTCAAAGATAAGGGATAAAAGTGATCCATAACTCACTGGACTGTCTCTGTCCTTTGTCCTCCACCAGCGCTGTGTTGTCACTCTCTCTGCCACACAACCTCTCTTCCTCTTTAGATAAGGAATCGTAGCCTTGATCTGATTGTCCACCTGAAAAAAATAAGAAGATTTACTCCTCTAGGAGTGTTTTTCCATATTTTCCCTCACTGTTGTGTTTCTTCCTCCAGAAGGAGTTGAGTGAATATAAAAATTGTGTCGTTAGTCTCCATAGATGTTTTATAAGAGATGGCTGATCAGAGAGTTTTTCTTCAAAAAAGCTTGGTGACATTCCCCACAGCTTAAAGCACACAACACTCCCAGAATAGAAAAGCAAGAGCAGCAGAAAAGGAATAAATCTTTTTAAATCTTGCATCATCTCCACAAGGTCAAATTGCAGGAAGAGGTACAGACCTGATCCACTGTGATTTGTATCAAAGAATTCCTTCATTTAATAGTTTGATGAGACAAGTTGTCCCAGATTCAGATCTACAATATATCTATGAGTGTTAGCTGGCTGATATACCACTATAAGCCCTGTTGTCTCTGTAATAATGTATGAAAAATCTATTCATCATAATATACGGCTAAAGGCACATGAAGAAACCAACAAAGTGCAACCAGGGTAATGAGAAAAAACAATATATACATATACATATAGACATCTTTTCCAACTTTCCATTTATTCTACATGGAAAACACAACAACAGTGACAAGCTAGGGGGGAGCGAGCAGTGGATCTGACTGAGAACCTGAGGACACTAATACCGGAAACCTTACTGCACCACAGATATGTCAATCAAACCAGGCATGTTAACAAATATACCTCTTTTTCTAAAATAACAAATTTTGTTATTGGAAAAGATTAGTGCTACTGTTCATGCCAACATGAGGCTTTTGCAGTGGGAAGGAGGAGGGAGAATTGGCCTAATATCTAATTAATCAATAATTGATTCCAATTTCAAAATGACCACCAGAAATACCGATCCAAATTAGTGAATTTATCTGATGATATCATAATTACTTATGGAAAAATGTATTGACTTTGTATTTCATGAGAAAAGTTCAACAGTAATCTATTGGAGCCAGAAGTTTTTTGGAGCCAAACCCTATTGCTCAGTGGTATTGCACTTTAAAGCACTTCTGCATTGGCCTCACTTTTCAGACCTGGACACGTTGTCTATTTCTATTATAGTCTATGCTTTCCACTGATCTTTGAGATTGTAACTTTTAAAATTTGGAGGTAATTCTTGGTACTGGCGCTTTTTGTTTCTTTATATATGGTCAGATGTCTGATTGAAAGCAGAAGGTGCAGAGTACAATGAAGGAAAAACTATTTAACTGGAGTACAGTGCCATTTAAGCAGAGAAATGCAAAAATAAGGTTTATGAATCATGTGATTTAACCACTTTTAAGGTGGTAAATTAAATCAAATCAATCATAGAGAAATTGAGACACCTGGTACTATTAAAGACTGAGTGTGAAATCGATGGGAGAAGAGAGAAATAGTGCTCTGTCTTCCTACCTGTACTGAATCCATCATCACTGGAGTCCATTTTAGTGAAGTCAGTGTCGATGGAGGTGCGCTCAGCAGAGTCATTAGCGCTGTCCAAGCTGCCATGACTGACTGTGTCGAGGTCACTGCCATCTGAAGGGAGATAACAGAAGAGAGAGGAGATGAGAGGTAAAGCAAATGACAGTGAGCCAACAGGTTATGAGACCACAGCCCAGTTCGTGTGAGAGCACTTTATAAAGACTCACTGAGAAGTGTTGTAATCATTATCAGCCACTGCAAAGATGCAGAAATGTTCTGATTGCCTAAGAGCCATCATCGTGATTGAATGTCACCCAGCATAAAAAGATTTGTCTTATTTTTAACTTAAAGGGGAGCACAACAAAGAATGAATGAATCATGTTAAATTACACGTTAGTTTTTCACAAACTACAAATTCACAGAAAAAATAACTAAAGGATCACAATACTTAACATGGTCATGTTTCCATTCCTGGAGTTTTCCCTTTGTAAAGTGAATCAATTCAAAATGAAAACAACAACAACAGCAGCACAGTACATGGTGCACAGCATGATGTTTTCATTCGAGCCCCTCACACAACATGCCATTATGGTAATGAGAGTGTCTTTGGGAAACTGTGGGAGTTAAGGACGATATCAAGAGCAACCTGTGTGTTGTGACTGCTGGGGGGGAAAACCTCCTTGCTCTGTTTAATTAGTGTCATTAAAGAAATGCAGACTGGGAACAATATATGCTGGAGGAGGATCGAGGTTGGATAAACCTTGTTAAGAGACCAGGAAGGAGCCTTGAATAAATGACTGCTCCCTCGTGATCACTGCCATTTACATGCATTCATTAAGAACTACAGTAGCTATCAAACTGATAGCTACTGTTATCTAGCTATTGAAACTATCAATCTGTCATTTACTTAATGTTGTTGGCAATTGAAAAGTAAATACTACTGAACTTATAGAGTCTTGGGTATAAAGCAATGACTCTCCTGCATGCAGTCAGTGTAGGAGTGCATGATACACTGCATGTCAATTTAGAGGCTTGTGTAGTATTTGTGAAACATTACAAGACAATTTTAAATGCACACATAAACATCTAATTTTCTATGTATTTCTAAAAACGTAATGATTGAAGGCAGCTTATTTCACCCTTCTAATATTCACAAAAACTTGTTTTGACTTGAGGCAACACTGTGTCAAATGCTGTTCTCTAGCCAGATGGTTATGAATATCTGTGTGGTTATCAGCTGAAATTATCTTCATGTCTGGTATTATGGTTTATCAGACATCAATAAAAACTTACTGAGGGTCACTGAACCAGGACGTTTGTGCTTTTACCTGACAGCTGAGGATCTCTGTGAGGAATATGTTGTTTTCTCCCTGCTTGCTTGAACTGCAGCACACCAAGGACCACGTTCCTCAGCTTTCCCCACAGAAAGTAGCCTCCTCTGGTGGTGGAGGGCCAAGTACTCTCTAACACTGCCTGGAGCAGGGAAATATCACATTACAATGTGGAATTTAAACTAAACAGTTAAGTGTAGAGTCAAATTAGCTTATTTCTTCCTGTTTATATGTTTAGGTTAAAGCACACACCTTGTTATAGTAGCCATAGGTGATAGCATTGGGTTGAACTCCAGCCTTCTTCATCTCAAACAGGACCCTGACAGCCAGGACGGGCTGGCTGTACTGGCCACACAACTGCAGCAGCACACGGTAACACACCTGTGACAGAATACCGCCATCATTTTAATATTAAATATATGCACTGTAGTTATTTCAGAAAAAACACCATTCATTTATATCTAAATATCTGAGTATGTTTTTATACATCGCAGTTTCCTACCTCGTCTGGAGCCTGCAGCTTCTTGTCTTGCATTTTCCTCAACACATCATAAGCTGTGCGCAGAGCTCGCACCTTCGAGTGGCAGTTGCCGACGAATCCTGGCAAGCAGATAAACCAGAGGCCGTAGCACTGGCTCAGCAGACACTTGGACCACATCTGAGGCATAGATGAATAGGTTTTGGCCATCCTTTGAGCTGATTTGATCTCCTGCGATAAAAAAGACCAGATGTAGAGATGATTCTTTGCCCTTTCACGACTAGATTTACATTTTGCATTCACATTTATACCAATAGCATTATATAGAATATGTGCAGATGCAAGATAGGGACAAATTGCAAATACAAAAAAAGATATTCTCAAACAAGGATCAAATCTGACATTAAACCTGACAAATATTCATGTTTGTCAGGTTATGTCATTATAAGGTTCCACAATGGGGAAAAAAAACATAGATAATCTTTTAAAAATAAAAATAATTCTTTACATATATGGTATTAAAGAAAGTCATCGCTCACCTCTAAGCCATAGGTCAAAAGTAATGGTATTTACTGATTTTAATATGGCTGACCTGTTTAGAGCGTCTGAAGATGGCTGTAGGGCTGGCTGGGCTGCTGTGCCGTGAGGCAGTGCCTGCTGATGAAGGGTTTGGTCCCTTCATAGGCTCCAGAAGCTCAGCATTCAGCACAGGGAACCCAGAGTAGCTGCAGAAAGATATGTACTCACTTATATACCAAGATATCTAAAATAGACATCAGTTCCACATAAACAGTGGCAATCCAAGAGACATGCACAATAGTTTGTCTCTGATACTTTCTAGCACCGACATATGAATTCAAAAGCAATATCTTCTAGCTCAAAATAGCCACAAAGCTTTGCAGCAGTGACAAATCCTTCAACAAGAGCCATTACGCTCCTTCTACAGTAGCATTTATGTGCACCCAGTGTGTATGAGAAAATGTGCAACAGAGTAAAAATAGAGAAGCAGTCTGTCTTGTATCTGTCATTTAGAGATCGATCAGCAGTGTGATACCTGTAGCACAGAGGATGTTCCTCTCCCTGTGGTAGAGGAGGCAGCTCGGGAGGGTTTATATAAACCGTGTGCTCACTGCGCTGGGACTCATCCAGTTCAATCAGTCTGGCGTCCTCTGGCCTTTCACTGTCCATCTGGTTTGCAAGAGAAACACATTCATCATTGTTCTTCATCTTTCCTCTTGCTAGAAACACAAATCTAAAGGTGCTATTACTGCTGCCTGAAGGCTCATTGACATGTGAGCCCTCAGATCTGATCACATATGAGGCTCACTGAGGACAAGTAGATGTCACTAATGAGACCATCTGCAGCAGAAATACGGCCTATGACCCAATTCCATTTATCTAAAGGGCTCTGCCAAGACAGAAGCTTGATCCCGTGAATCCTCCAAGACTCAATTAATCCAGGCTGCAGTGACCTGGACAAAATTGATGCCTTGTTGCTCTAGGGACACAAGACCATTTAACTGTACTGCTTTGGCAGCACTCCTCAATACGAAACTGCCACATTTGTTTCAGCTCATAACTGAATGATCTGTTCTTTGGAGACATGTGTAATAAAAGTTCCACTGCCTGCCTGTGAACAACAGCACCAACACAGAGTAGCATTAAAAAGCTTACATGTTCTTTTTTTTTAGGAGAAATAAGCACCAAATATTTGTCTGTCGGATTGTAAAAAGCCTTCTATGCTGATGCTCAGTCACTTGGCTTATCTGAATTGATTACCAGCTTATCTAGGGCATGAGTTTCACTAAAACGTTAATATTATGGCAGCAGCTGACGAGTTCCCCAGTGGTGCTGCATTACAGAGTTTGTTCCACTCAGTTGAGTGGATGATTCAGTCAACCGACTCTCACTGACCTGTTTGCCCTCACTTCGATTCTGCTCAGTGTTTCCTCGCTCGCTGCCCTTCCTCTTACACCCAAGAGGTCTTTCTCAATCACCACATTTGTTGTCAACCTCAGCAGCAATGATGCTGAATGAATCAATGCTTCCACTTCTCAGTAACAACCGCAGCGACCAATAATGCAGGACTTCTAACTGTTCACACAGGATGTAAATGTGACTTCCTGATTGCACAAGTTTGCAAGAACAGAGAGACACAGAAATGGTTTTGGAGGGGAGGGGGGTGTTTTTTCTTTGTGTGTGTGTGTGTGTGTGTGTGTGTGTGTGTGTGTGTGTGTGTGTGTGTGTGTAACAAAACATGTTGACAGGTTGTGTTCATAAAAGCTGTCAAATCTGCAATTAATTTGTCCAAGCTAACAATGAGCACAACTTGCCCACATCCCACAGGACTGTGACAAAAAAGCTCAAAACATCACAGTAAATAGGGGTTGTCAGCTCTGCCTTTTTTTCCCGTTTCCCTTTGTCATTCCTCTGTATTACAGTATATTGCATGCAGAGTAATCACAGAAAATGTCAAAGCCCGTATTATTAACCTCATTGTTTCATGACTGAGAGAAGGGTCAGGGAGAATGAACTGAGCAGTTCTCAGATCTTTCTAACATCTCCTGGTTCGGCCATGCAGATTTCTGACAGCATGTACATCCTCAAATTCAACACCTTTCCTGTGTCTTCCCCACTTTCCCGTACACACACACAATAAGAAACCCTCCTTTTGATTAGGATCATAGCAAGTGTCACTGCCACTAAAAGTGTTACAAACATTTACAATAACAAACACAGAAGGTTTCAACTGCAACACAAGTTCTTGTGGCTTACCTTGCCTCCCGTGGTGAATAACTAACAGGCAGAGGCCACAATGACAAACAAAGGAGTAGAGAGGGGTGACAAAAGAGAGGCAGAAAATCAGACAATAACCAAAAAGAAAGCAGAAAAACATTCTCAAAAAGCAGGAAAGAACAGGGTTTGGAATTATAGATGAGAAAAGATGGTGATGTTAATAAGAGGCTCAAAGGACGCTTGGAGTGTTAATTACTCTCTGTTCATTTATATTAGCTGCTGTTACTTGCTTATTAACAACTTGAAATTAAATGAAGGCCACAATAAAATGTTAATTGGGAAGACAGCATGTGATTAATCTTCTCTCTAAATGCCTCAGCTTTTTTTTTTTTTTTCTTTTTTTCTGCAAACGAATGGAGGGCAGACTAGATATTGTTAACGGAGCATGTGTTCCTACACAGCCGAATGGATCTGATGAACTGTCTGCGACACCAAAAATCTATATTAAAGATTAGCTACAATCCTCACCTTATCAACACACTCATCAAAGAAAGCCAGGCTGGCGTCTTTATCGCTGACAAAGGAGCACTCCTCTATGAAACGACTGAACATTTGAGTTTTGGTCATGAGGGAGTAAAACCTCTGATGGGAGCGATCTCTGCTCTTCAAGAAGCCTGTAAAGAAACACAACATCATTTAATTTTAAAAGAAGTCAAGAAGTGAGTATTAAAATCAGTATCATGGTTATAAATTTAGATTCCTTTATGGGGTCAACATGTTGACTTAACCAACATTTACAGGAAATAATACTGTTGTATAAAACAAGTTGTTCTCTGCTGCTCTGCTTGCGTAACAGCACACAGATGTGCTGGGACATTGTGGTATTAATCATGGCGGCCTCTCTTACTTGTCATCTGAGCCTAATTTCCACTGAGGCTTAAGCTAAATCACCAGAGTCATGACAGCAGTGATTCAGGGCAAAGTTTTGATGCAGCACTCACGGCATAACCCCCTGACCTACTGCAGCACTAAATCACAGGGGCAGGGAAACAATAACTTGGTGATTACATGCAGTAGAGCATTTTACAGGGTGAGACTGAAACATGCCTTGGAGGTCGAAGAGAGAGCTGGCGTCGGTGGTCTTCTCAGACGGGGCTTGGGTGATGGGCAGCAGATAGGAGCGGTAGCCTCGTAGGATGGCCGCCATGAACTGCAGGAAGGCCTCCTGGATCTCCAGCTCGAGTGTGTGGAGGCTTTTCCCGCCGTTCAGCTCGCTGTCAGTCACCTGGTGGTCCATCTGCACATCTTCACGGTTTAACTGAGCACCTGCAAGCACAAACCAGCAGATAAAAATAGAATCTGTAAGCACATAAATAACTTTCAGTTAGGATCAAAGCAGGGGAGAGACCAAATGACCAACGCAGTCACAGTATCGTGGCTAAAAGTACAGCATTGTAAACTGGCCAAAAATAGACCATCTGACATCACATTGTTATATTTTAATCTAGGTTAGGTTAGGTTAGGTAGTTACTTTATTAATCCCCGAGGGGAAATTTTTTTGCTACAGCAGCATACAGAAGCAATAGATAGTAATAGAACAATAGAAAAGCAATAAAATAGCAGTAAAAACTATGAAATATAAATATAAAATATAAAATATACAGTATATACAGTACAGTATATATCTGTATATATTATATACAAACAACCAAGAAACACAGTCAACAGTGTTATTGTTATGTGATGGATTTTGCCAGAGGTGAGTTATTGTACAGTCTAACTAATCTAAAAAAATCAAAAGTAAATCCGGCACAATCAAAGAGCTTTATAGGCTGGGATTAATTTGTATCGATGTTCAACCATTACAATGAAAGCAATCCATGGTCTGGATTTTACGACGGACATCCCATAATAATGTTGATCAACACATGACAGGCTGAAATTTGAGTGAGGAGTAAAAGCAATTCCGGGAATCACGGTAAATTACTATTTAAAGTATAGTATTTAAAGTAAAGAGGCACGTCAGGAGGAGCGAGTTTACCATAAAGACTAAATGTCACGTCATTAACATCGTGGGTTGTTTTTACTGTATGTAACAGTGGGTAAATCCAGTGAGTTTCCTGTAAAGTCGACGTTACAGGCTGACTCAACAGACTCGTGTCTCCAAACCTAAATTATTCATGAAACCACTAATACAATGACACAGCATCACTGGACTTACCCTCAGTGAGCTGCTGATGGAGTTTATTTAGGGCATTCAGGAGATGTTTGCAGGCTCTCCTGGGCAAGATTTTCCACGTTAGCGCCTTCTTGTCGTCTTTTCTGCAGGCACACCATATGGTTTTCATTACACGGGAGGACAGTCAAGAAACATTGCAAAAAGATATAGAGGGAGACAGTTTCACTGACATCAGCACTGACAAGTTAATCTCTTCAAAAAACAGCTTTTGAATTGATGTGGGAGACCAGCTTTACCCGAATGTGCTGTTGTGTACAGCGTTATTTCACATTCCAGCTCCTATCGTTACATAATAGGCTTTTACTGACAGATACTGATAACCCTAGGAGTATCTTTTAAAACCAGACCAATAAAAACCTAAAACATGGAAACATGATTTTCGGCCTTTGAAGGCAGCCATCCATCACAGACTGCTTGAAGTCAGGGGTCACTTACTGGGAGATGGTGTTGGTGTCCAGATCCACACAGCTGATGTCAGCTGGGGGCACGTAAAGGTCAAAGTATCTGGAGTCCACACCCACGATGAAAGGGCACGGCGCACTGAGCACATCAGCCAGGGCCAGCGGGCACAGAGGGATGTAAGGACATGGCCAGTGGAAGGGAAAGATCATCTGAAATGGGGGGCACATATGCATAAGTACAAACATTGCAAGGATGAAAGATGAGATTTTAGCTCGGTTACTCAAACTTTATTTCCTTCTCCTTTTTGAGAATTTCACTGCACATGCACATTTCTTAGATTGTTTTTCGAATTGTTCGCCACAATAATACAGAGAGTCTTCTTTGATGTAACTATAGGTAATTCAGTGAAGCTGCAGCTCTGCCTCATCCACCATTGCATGTATAATCACATTAAAACTTTAGTGTTTTTATCTGGAAAAGTGGAGTGGCAAAAGACTTACAGACACAAGAGCCTCGGTAACACTGGTGAGCACAGCTGGGCGGAGGGAATGAACCAGAATCTTGTGCTCTGTGACAGCCAACACAAGCAGAGTGGCTGCATTTTTTGGACCCAGATTCAGAAGTAATGTAGAGAGGCTTCCACCACTACAGCAAAAAAAAAATAAAAAAAAATACACACAAACAAAGGCAGATGGTTCCAGATTAGGATAGCAGCAAATACAGAGTGTTGTCAGATTATAATTTTGCAATTTATTGATGTTACCTAAGAGGCAGTGGAGAGGACACAGGTTGGCTCAATATGAGGCTGTCATGTGGAGACAGCTGTGGAAGAAGCACAGAAGAGCATCAGTGCGTTGGTGGGTGGATGATTTCGTTGATGGCTTCATTGTGTCTAAGGGCATTCATGTTATTTCAAATAAAACAGCCACACAGAAATGAAGTCGTTTCTTCATTCGGCAAATTTTAAGCTCACCTGCACGAGGATGCGTGGTCTTTGTGTGGAGGGAAATGGCACATTTTGCATGAAGTGCGAGATGTGCCTGTGAGTAAAAATAAAATCTGTTAACAAGGTGGTAAGGGCATCCATTTCTGTTTACAAGATTAAGGAACAAAAGTTTCTGAAAGACTGTAAAACTTGCTAACTTTTCAATAGGCAGGGCATGTGGTCCAGAGATGGAATATCGGTAGAGGAAAGTGAGAAAGCTCCTGAAGGACTGGAAGAAGGGCCAGTGGGAGAGTAAACAGATGCTCTTGTTGCTGTAAACATTTCTGGTTCCATCAAGTCCGAGACCAGAGCTTGGCAGGCCGAGCTGTGAGCGCTGACGCTCAGACAGGTTCTCCTCTGAGTAAGGCTCATAGAACTGGATAGCTGCTCCATACACCTGCACACACAGGGATTGAAATGATGATCAGCATAATGAATACCCAATACATGCATAAGGATGCAAACTTTACAAAGACAAACTCCACAGTAGCCACAGGTCCTTTGAAGTGACGCGTTCAGGTAAGATGTTGTGGCAGCTTCACTAGAGAATGTTCATCATAATAAATCAGCTAAATCATGCGCAGTGCTTTGAAGTTCCTTCTCCCCAATAAATAAACACATCATTCCAGGCATGAAGTGCCAGGAGACTAGCCTGCAGACTGGAGGTTGCAGGGAAGAAGGAGTGGGCACTGAGGCATTCAGCATTTAAAACTTGCGCACCAGCCCAAGCGGTGCACATGAGCCATCCATTATTCAAAGGATGAGCTGCAAAAAAAATAAAAAATATTTTATGCGGCATTGCTTTCAAAGGCTTACAGCCTTTTAGTATTCCAAACATAGCCGGTAGACCATTTCTGATTCCAGTCAGAGTTTAGAAGTTGATTAAGATTGTCTGGTATTCTCAGAAATACAAGTGCAGTTCGTCAACAAACTAATCCAAGAGGGATCCTCATGGACAGTGAGAAACAGAGGGGGAGATAAAGATGGAAAGGCGAGCTGAAATGAAGCAATTAAAGGAGAATGTGTGTACAAAAGGACAAAAAACTGATGCCAACTTTGGGGGAACTCCTTCATTAATGATGACGCAAATAAAATTTAGCAGGACTCTGAAGGGAGTATTGGTTTTCTTGGCAGTGGTTTGTAATGTTCTGTGTCCCAAAAAATTGAAAGAAACATTACGAGAAAAAGAAAGAAGGTTAGTAGAAACACTGACGTAAGCAGGTGGTTATACCTTTTCTCCAGAGGCCCCCGTCAGTACAAATGTGGAAAAAACTGGCAGGGAGTGTTTGGTGTGAGCTGGCCAGCACTCGATCATTGCCCCCATAGGCAGGCAGAACATAGGCACTGACTCAGGCAGTGGGAAGGACTCGTAGTCCTCCTTGGGGTACCTACACAACAGACCTGGGCACAAGTACAAACAACTCCATCAGATACAGCCTTCATCAGGATACTGATAATTACTGACACAGATCCTCAATCCAAGGTCTTTTTCTTTTGAATAAAACAAATTGTGTCCTGCTGTTTACCTGCTTTGTATGCGATTGCATTTGCTTTAGCCAGAGACTTCTTGTAACACAGGTAGACTGAGGATCCCCACTGGAACATGGACAAAGACATCACAGATTAACAAAAACCTGAATTATTTGTACAGACACACAGGATATATGCGAGTATCTTCAGGGCTGTAACCTACCATACTGCTGTTGAGGTTCTTGTCCACCTTGCAGAAAGTGTGAGGGGGCGTCTCCCCCTTTCCAGGAATGATGATGCAGACATCAGTGACAGCCAGTGAAGTGTGGGGCTGGCTCTTTGGGGCGCGGCGGTAGGTGATGTAGATGCGTTGGGAGGACGAGCTGCTGATGTTGGCCGGGCGACCTGAGGGTGTGGTCTGGACGATGTGACATCCAGGCTTCAGCTTCTCTTTCCACTCATACAGAACCCTGAAACATAACACAGTGTTATATGATGTTTTAGAAAACTGAAAAGCGTTGATAAAATATTCACTGAAGAGATGTCACGTTAGAGAATATGTTTAAGAGCAGATTACAGTGACCCAAGGCATAGCAGTGATTAGTGGAACTGGGTGAGTAAAGGGTCAGTACAGTGACTGAGGATTATTCCTTACCCAAGATCTGTCAGTGGAGGCTTATCTCTGCCTCGCTTGTAGCACAAGAAGATCTGTGGGCACCGGAGGCTGGCTCCATTGAGCTCTGCAGAGAGGCCTGAGGGGGTGCTTTCCACACAGGTGAAACCCAGGGGTACCTCTTCACCCAGGGAGCGAATCACCAAGACGACATCGGTGATAGGGGCTTTGGGTTTCACAGACTTGGGGCCGGCATCATCAAAGTGCAGATCCTCCTCAAGAGGCTTGGATGAGTCGGTGAGGCCGGCAACCACAAAGTAATCGGCTACACGGGGCCCTTTATCCTCCATCATTTCCCATAACCACACTGTGGGCGGGAAAGGAGAGGGGAGGAGATGTGAGGGGGTTTCTATTGTGCATTTTAATCATATTGCAAAATGTACTCTTTAAAAACAAGCGGAAAATGGGTTTTCACTAACAAGAAACAATCATCACTGCATCACCTTCAAAATTCCCATCATTAGTACACTGTATTAATTGTGTTGCTGCTCCAATTATTGCATGAAACAAGGGAATAGAGACACAATGCAGCAAGTAAAATAGACACGTTATCTACATTAAAAATACATATTACACCGATGAAATGGCAAAATGTAATGAGAGCATCTGGAAGCATTTAACGTGCATTCCTGTCTGCAAAAACATAATATTTCATCCAAAAAATATAGGAGGGCTTACGACCAATGACCTTGCTATATACCATGACTGATTATGTAAAATAAAACATGCCTCTCTAGGGAAAAAATAAACATGTGTGGAAAGAACTGCAACTAGGCATTCAGAAATTAAGAGAGGGCGCAGTCTAGTGCAGCAAACGGCTTTTTCTGAGCTTCTAGCGAGGTAACATTCAGACAGCATTTATTCTGGGCTCAATAATGTCGTCAAAAGGAAAGGAATAGAGGCAGCACCTGTGAATCAGCTTTACCACAAAGCATGAAGCCCTGGAAGCCCTCTCTGCACCGGGACAGTTTATTGTACTTCAGCTGAAGAGCCTGCTTTATCTCTCTCAGCAGTTCCTCCACACTCACTAGCAAACTGATAAACAGCTGCCTATCATTTCCCCCACCGGGATGTGTGGAAGTTGGCATGAATGTGTCCCCCTCCTCTGTGCTGGATATGTCGCTGTCAGGGAACCGTGGCACACAAGAAGCTGTGACCATATCTCACCTACTTACGACTTTGGCTTCCATAGGCTTTAAAGCTAATAGGTCTATGTGTTGTGTCTCCCTGCGGCTGTGTGATGGGACGGACAGCTAAACTCTGCTTACAAGCTAAGATAATCTATAGAAACAAGCATCCTGCAGCTTTTAAACAGTCAGGCTGACGGATGAGATAGACTCAGCCATTTCTAACTGATCAGTGAGGGACAACATGTAAATTTAGGCATCTGACTGATTACCTTTCAAAACAATTCATCAACATTCAGTCCAATATTTTTCCTATTTCATAAGCCTGTTTGCCCCGCACATCAGTAAGAGCCAGTTTATAAATCATGACTCACCAGAGTGGTAGAGCTGCTCATGGCCTTACGGTCTTTTAGTGCACATTTGTTTGTGTAAAATATTCCCTTCACAGCTGATGGCTGTTTTGATGGAAGTTATTTGGGCTCTACAGTGTTGAGGGGTATGCTTGATGACTCAGAAAGACAAGAACAGAAAAAAGTTTTCAGCTTTTTCTGACCTCCCTCAAGGCTCCCTCACTGTTGTCAATACTGGATTTTATTTAATGCTAAAATATGGGAAGACGGATTGCAGGAGCACTCGTATTTGTTCTTTTAATAATTACTCCGGTTCTCAAATATGATTCAGGAGCTGTACAATCAAATTCAGAAAAATATGAAGGACCAGATTGCGACATAATGACACATATTTAAAGTTGTTGCTTAACTTGTCTTGTTGTAATTTTCTCCACCGTTTCTACTTTTCATCTTATTAGATAGCATAAAAATATTAAAATGAACAGACTAATAGAAAAACTTTTCATTTTCTACATTGATTTGTCTTTGAAAGAAGAAATATGATGCCCCCCTTTTTTCTGTATGACATGGATTATACTGTATTGTATGGAGGGGTTGTTCTGATAGCAGAAAATGTCTGCAAACCAAACACATTTCACAAGCTGTCCTATCAGGACTCCCCAAATATAGGCTGATCAAGTATCATGTATACTGTCAGTTTTGATAGTCGCATACTTCGCATCGTCACTATAAAAGCTTCTAGGCTGCTTATCATGGAGATATCGCTAAACACATTAATTATGAAAAGGAAATCCTTTGTAATCTATGTTTTCAATCCATCTCATCTAAACAGGCTTAAAGCCAACATGATTCTGTGCAGCTCATCCACCTCTTCTTCATTGTGACACAACACCTAAGTCAATCTGTAAAATACCTGCTCTCGGTAGGTATTGCATGAATGCAGCTAAATATACAGCTGATAGCATGACAGATGTGTCACGTAATACTTGGGAGATTTAGGATTAAATATAGATGTAATCTCCACTTCCAACTACCTCGACATCCACCGCTTCTATTCCTCCCCCTCAACAGGAAGCAGAGGACTAAAATTATATCAAATCCCCTCCATAGCAACAACATTAAAACTGAGCAGTGAACTGAAGATGGAACATTTCTCTCTCTGATGCTGATACCAGCCAGGAACATTGTTCTGGTTACTTTTACCTGGAACAATGTCGACTAACTGTCTGTGTCATTACCAAAGATGTGTTCTGTTCAGGAAAATCTCTGAGAAACGTGATTTAAATGTTACAAAACGAATGCATACCAAGTTAATCTCTCAGTGAACAAGCCTGTCAACACGACACAACAAAGTTAATGAAAGATAAGGGAAAACACTTCCCTTATATTTCATTAACTTTAATTTTGATCTACATAAAATTTCATAACTTTGAATGTTCAGTTCGTCAATCTAGAAAAATTTGTTTTCTAAAGTCCCTTCGAGATCTGCTACAGAGACAGAAAGCCTTTAAATAAATCTGACTTGAACACGCATGACGTTTTTTTTGCAATGTGATTTTCAAATGTCTCCTTACTCTGTCACTTCTTGCAGGCAGTCCTGTGTTAGCTCAATCCTGGAAGTGAGTGACTCAGGGTCTCCCCAGAAGCTGCAATCTTTTCATTCACCACTGTTTTCTTCAAAATAACAGGACAAATAAGGACATGGCGGATTTCCTCTTCTTGCCAAATATTGAACTGACTTCCCTATTCACATTCACTATTGGTTTTATGAGTCATCTCAAACAGTCAGCTTTGCAGTAATTTTTTTAACCACTTGTGCCACAACGTTTCTAGCATTCAGTGTAATCTCCCACTGAGGGAAGATTTCTCTCGAGCTGTCTGAGAGCATTACAGCTTATTTTGCATCGTCTACTCTCAGCGCTTCATTTAACATTTTCTAAATAGCCTTTTATAGTTTACATCATTAGTTTCCAGCACTACTTTAAGCATGTTTCCTTGTTTAACCAGACGTTACTTGGTATCTTTCACCTTGTGGTTTTAACTGCCAAAGTGTTTGCAGGTGAAACAGTCTCATTTAAACTACAATATTAAACATGGTTTTGTTTGAAGCACAAACATTTCTAAATGCTGATCAGAATGATGTTACACTCAGTTTGGAAGTTATGAGGAGTTTTTTTCATTTGAAACAATATAACTGATTATTTACCCGCAGTGTCTTGTGATTTATTTTTTTTTAACGCCTGGAGCATTTCTTCCTTGTTTTCCAGAAGTTTGACATTAAACAGTTAAAAATGTATCCTCTCTCTGCTCTGTATGAGGGTTTGTGATGTGAAACAGGCTTTGTGCCTTTCACTGAGTATCACAGACTTGTTGTAATGATGGCCCAGGAGGCAGAGGCCGCTGGACAGTCAGGCCCAGGCTGTGCAAGGATTAGAGGGCTGTGTCAACAGCAGGGGGGCAGGGAGGACGGGCAGTCTGATCTGGGAGGGAACCACCACAACATTTCACTCAGCATCTGTTCCCTTTTATCCATGAAGACAAACCTTACCCTCATCAGCCATTTGAATTCCTTATGTTTGACAGGGGGGACCCTGCCTACTTGATGAGGAAACACACGCCCAAGATAAACAGAGCAGAAAAATGAAGGAGAAAATCCTCGTAAGGTGGTGCTGGAAACAGAAAAATGCTAAAGACCCCTGCATGATGAGCATGCAAAACCTGCATCGCGTGCAGAAGGAAGATTTGGTTAACCATAGAGCTAGCAAATGGTCCTGTGAAAAAACACAACTGACCACAGCGGCCACAATAATAGAGGGGGTTTCTCATCTGCCCACCGCTGAAGAAGCCATCTTATGGAGCATCTACACGGGATGCAATGAAACAAACCTCCATATGACTTCATTGTAACCAATGGGCGCACTGTACACACAGCAGATCACACATAGGCAGCGATGCTTTCCCATAAAACAATACATTATGTTTTCAATGCATAAAGCTAAACGACAGAAATTTCACATCGGTGAATTAACCTGATCAACAACCCAACATTAAAATCGAGGGATCACGTTAATGAAACCTAACATTCATCATCACAAAGGAGATATCACAATATAAAATAATAAAATGAGACAGCTTAGTTAAAGAGACTGTGTGAGCGTCGTTTATTCTTATTCTCAAAAAAAAATTAAAAAAAAAAAAAATCTACTCACATCACGACGACTGAAAGATGATCTGTCGGAATTAAACCCAGATTCCTGTTGAGAAAAAAAAAAATCCTGTGTTTGCTCCGTCTGTTTTTGTTTTACCTCTGTCTAAATTTGCTAGCATAAAAAAATAAAAAATAATATGAATTCACAGTGGGTAGGACGGATCTGAATAGACGGTGTAGTCCCGAGAAGGGCTTTATCCAGACCTGCGCCGTTCACGTGACTGATTACAAACCTCACGGACGTCACTGATGACACTGCCGGCAGCTGTGACAGAACAACAACGTCTGAGGTTGTGAAGAAACATCTGGCGTGCATGTACACTGAACTACACTAGCGTGTACTGGATGAGTAATAATGGATTAGGATGATACAAAATTAAAAGGATTAGGATGATACAAAATTAAAAGGCTGTGGCCAAAATTCAAAACGAGCCCAACCTCTGATAAACAAGGTGGACAAAATAATAGAAACACTTGGCAAATACAAGTCCACAGCACCGAACATTACATCCTCCAAAATGAACACAATGTTCAACCAACACATCTCCAACAACAAAACCTGGGTAACATTATAAAACTGGGACTTGTTACAGGGCTGCTACATACAGACAAAAAAAAAAGCCTTACTTAGGTCTGGCAACTGAGTGTTTCATTTTAATACAATAATGTAAAGGTGAACATTTTTACAGACCTCTACACACTGGCAGGGATGTAATTCTGGGTGCTTCTTAGTGCCCTACATTCACTGAATCTAAACAATATTTGACTAATAAAATATCCACCAATTTTTTTTTTTTTTTTTTTTTTTTTTAAATGTATTGTTGCGTGAACATGCACAGATGCTAAAAAAAACAAACACAGTTCCCACAAAAACAGGACCAAAGTTCCCGACAGCTAATAAGAGTCGCTACATTTTTTTTTAGCAGTTTAAAAATTTGCTTTGAATGAATAAAAAAACAGCTTGAAATTTGTTTATGATCAATTATTTGACAATCTAGTAGCTTCCATGCATCTGAGAAAAAAAATTCCAATATCTCTGTTTTTGTTTGTTTGTTTGCTTTTACACTGTTATTTTAACTGATGTGTGTGATTGATCTCAACTGGCTGCAAATTAAATGTCCTCACGGGCACCACGAAGAAAGATCGATATCTACACTCTTCATACATTATGAGTACAGTTTGGTTTGATCCTAAATAAAAACAGAGTTGCGAAATCACCAATCATGACTGGCTTTACACTGTATATGAAGCTAGCTAATCATTGACACGGTTGAAGACATGATAATCAAACTTACCGAGCTGATGGATACATGCAGAACATAAATGAACACAACTAATTTTGTTTTAGACAACTTCAGGGATTCAACTTCTCCATTGGCAGCTCAGTACAGACATTACAGGAAATCTCAATGGTTAAAAAGAATAATGCAGAACATTGTCAGGACCTGAGACCACAGACAACTCAGCTCATTGTCCTGCCCTCTGCTGCCCTTTTGTGGTGATCATCAAGACATACAGTTTTGTTAAATTTGCAAATGACCATAGTGTAAATTAAAACCGGAAGATCACAACATTTTCAGATAGCTTGGTGTCATCTCTGATGTTGTAATTTTATCTTTGTAATAATGTTACCAACATTGTATTGAGTGCTAAGCTTGACAGTTTTGTAGTGTAATAGGTCATGACAGCCAGTAAATCAGAAAACCAGAAATGTTAGACATGGTACCACTTTCCCAGAGATATAAAAGGTACCTGGAAAACTAAAGATGAAAAGATAAGATCTAAAGCAGGCAGAGTAGAACAAATATTTGAGTAATCCCATCACATGCTGGGTGGTTTCCTTGGTCCAATTCGAGTGGAGAAGCTCTGGTTCAATTAAAAAAATAATCTTCTGGGAGAGTCTGAATTAACAACTTGAGTGCTCAAAGTGGATTGCGTACACAGCGGCAGCAGACAGTGGCTGGGATTTAATTAGTCTCTGTGACATTGAATCACACACAGACTGAAAGCCACCAGCTGCATGCCAGGATATCTGTTCACCGGCCTTCCTGTCATCACACAGAGATGCTGCCTGTTTTTTCTGACACACAGGTGTTCACAGTGAAGCACGGTGCCCATCTCAGTAATCTATACATTCAATCACGGAAGTTAGTGCAAGTTAAAACAGATTTTTACAACACATATTATATTTTGTACCTGCTTGTCTCAATGTCTTACATTTATGGTTGCATTATTACTTTAACTGTCATGTTGTGTGTTGTCTTAATTGTTTGTTGTCTCTCAATGCTGTTCTTTTCTGTCTCCACTCTCCAATCACTCCAACCAGTCGAGGCAGATGGTCATCTGGTTCTGTCAAAGGTTTTCGTCCTGTTAAAAGATCATTTTTCCTTCCAGCTGTTGCTCGTGGGAATTGTTGAATTGTTTTCAAGTTCTGTTGAGAGGACTTCACTATGTTAACCCTCATGTTGTCCTCGGGTCAAAATGACCCGTGTTCAACCAAGTTCTATTTTATTTCTATATTTTTATATTTTTTGGGATCATTGGTCATCATTCTTTAAAGAAACCCTCACAGACTCCTTGTCACCAATGATCCCCCCCAAAAAATGAAAATAAAATAGAACTTGGTTGAATACAGCTGCGGGTCATTTTGACCCGAGGACAACACAAGGGTTAAATGCCTTGTGATGAGTTCTGTTGTGATTTGGTGTGATATAAATGTAGTTGAATTGAATTGAAAATACTTTGTACGTGTACATCTTAGGTTTAGTTTAAACAGTTTTATTAATTCGTGTGTTTTAGCTAACGGGAGTAATGTTTGAATATAATCTCTTCCGTTGTTCTATATGACAAAACAATTGTTCATCACAAACAAATTATTTGCAACTGAGGATCACATTGATGTTATTGATTGAATTGGTTTTGTGTAAGATGTCATTATTTTCTTGAATGTCTCATACACTTCTCGCAGTCTGAAACATGAAACAGTGAAGTCGTACTGCCTCTGCAGAAACATGAGTCTGTAGCACATGACATGTTTTGATCTCGGTGAGCAACTCAGTATGAGCTCAAAAGCTGCAGATCAAAAACAGAGCAGTAAACATCTGTAGGTGTTACCCTTCATGATATAACCAGGAGGATCTAAAGATGAAAATATCTCCAACACTGCTGCTGTCAGTGTTGCCAGGAAATCCTTGAAGGTAAAGTATCAAATGCAAAAAGAAGGACACGATTTAAGTTAAGAAGTAATCTGGGCACAAATCTTGTTAATGCTTCATTAACATATTGTGTTGGAAGAATCCTCTGTCTGATCACAATGAGTAAATTTGTCCTGTTCTAACTGTATATAAAATGAATCTATCCAGGGTTAATGTTAGAGCAAAAAAGAAATGTGTTTTTGGAGGGTTATCGTTGAGCTTTGAAATCCAGCCACAGAAAGAAAGTTATTCTTTGGTGTGTCTGGTGAAAATCAGCCTGTCAATAGAGGTATTATGAATTATTGAGATTTTTTTTTATGTCCGTGCTAAAAAAAAATCCATCTAAAAATTAATGGGGACTAAATTTTGATGGGTCTATTCCAACATCCAGCAGGATAAAAACAAATCCTCCTAAACTGAACACTTGATAAGTCTCTTTTGTCAGTGCAAACATTTTGTTTTTCACCTAAATTAAGGTGAATAAAAATCAGCCATTCTGACTTAACTAGCAGAAAAATAAGATGGAACTATTTGTCTTAAAGCTCAAAACGATGGTCATTATATATCACAAGCTTGGAAAGAGATCATCTTCAGCAGGTCATTAAAGCTGAACCAGTTTGCCAAGTTTTTTGATACCTTACATGAGCTTTTCAAGAGTGCATTGCTTTTCAGTCACCTTGTCCTATATGTTGCAAAACAGCTTTGAGTGTACAAGACATTATGGTCATAAAGTGAGATGAAAAAGGCCTGAAAAAAATTTGAATCTAGCCCTGATGAAACATGTTACAAGATTTTTGACTTTGCATCTTGACTTATTTTAATGAAAGCTGTTTTTCAACTTTATAATATTCATCATGCATGATATTTTTAACTTAACATCTAAACTCTTCAATGTGTTGTCACATAGGAAAACGTATTAGTTGCACAGAGTTTGCGTAGTGGATTTAAATGCTAAATAAGTGAAAATGAAAATATGCGGAATATATACATATGCATACGTTTTTAATTTCAACACATCACACGCGGAAATAAAAGTACGAATAGGAGGGACTTTATTCTCTACTGACTAACTGTCTTAATGTAAAATGTTTTTGACAGGAAAAATTAAAGTTGACAATGCTTAATTAGAGATGATAAATGTACAGCCAGTGTCCAATAAAACAAACCGTCTGCTTTACTCTATTTTATCTGAAAATACAGGCTGATAGAATTTGTATTCCCCTCTAACTTTTTGTAGGAAAGATGAAATAAATTCATATTCACCACGGTTATTAAACATGATCTGAAGGACCTACAAAATAAAACAAGGGATGGTTGGGTATCATCTGTGCAGTACAGCTGGTTATAAGATGCTGTATGCACACGGAAGCTTCCATATTAATAATCTAATGATTTCATATGTAATCATTTGTCAGTCAGAGGGACCAAACCAGCACTATAAATCCCAAATATGAAAATACTGGTAAATGTCTGAGTAGAAGAACGTTTGGTGAATGAAGTCCTTTTCATTTTTTTATCTGACACTTTCATAAATATGTTTGCAGGCCATCAGAGAAAATTGAAAACCAAAGCTGATCTGAAACGATATAAAATAATTTGTGAGTTAGTTTTTCAAAGTGCAGTCATTAGTTTGAGTCTTTCTGCCCGCCAGGTATTTAGTTTCTTCCCTGTGTAAATGTCTCCACCCACCAGAGATCCCGTCTCTCTGTCTCACTAAAAGGCTGCAGAACCTTCTGGAGATGTTCGACAACTCCGCTTCAAGTTTTCACCCCAGTGAGAAACAAAGCTGCAAATTTTGGACAATTTACAAAATGTTAACAATGTGGTTTGTAACTAACATCTACTGCACAGTGTGACTTCGACTCCTTGTTCCCACTTCACTTCCTGCCACATGTTCTACTGTATTACATGTGTTTATATCACTACTTACATTAAAACAACCCAATAAAGAAGGAACAAGTCAGTAATCAGGTTTGTTCGATATATTCAACCACATATCTCAAAACATTACAACACAAAGTGATAATTGGTAGTTAATAAATGTGTAAAACAAACAAGAGGAATAAAACATTGAGTAGAAACATTAAAGAAAACAACAAATTAAATCAATAAATCGAATAATAAAAATAAAAATAATAAAATTTAAAATTCAAATAAATCATACAGGAAAATGTCAACTCTGTACAGTAATATG
>NW_027211188.1:45000-52995 GCF_029030835.1 Brachyistius frenatus
GTTGGAAATATCTTGTGTGCTCTCACCCACACAGAAGAAGAACTTCCCTTTGAACAGCTGTAGTATTTGTGTGAGATAAAAGCAGAGACAGAGTTTCTCTAGATTTTGCTGCATGTCACTTCAACTGCATCACAGCTTGAGCCAGTACACAGGAAACATGTATTTAGTGGAAAACATGGGAAACTCCAGTGTTTTTTTTCTGTAAGGGAACTAACCTGAACACCGAGGATGGCGTAGAAAAACAGGAACATGCAGCAGATCAGTGTGATGTTACCCATGGGCCTCATTGAGGCCATCAGAGCTTCCACAGCCAGCTTCAGTTTCGGGGCTCGCTTGATGACCCTGAAACACACAAACATAAAGAAACAGATGTTTGTTAGAAGGAGCAGAAAACAAACACCTATTTAAACACGCACACATACAAAGTATCGACCTCAGAGGACGAAATGTCCGCAGCAGGCGGAGGATCTTGAGGATGCCCAGCATGTGGTTCTCGTCCCCAGTGGTCAGCCTGATGGTGATGTGGATTAAAGACAGAACCACTAACATGCCGTCCATGATGTTCCACGGAGACCTGCAGTAGCTCTGCGGTCCAACAAACAGACCGAGAGCAAGAACCTGCCATTAAAGAAACAAGTCAGCAACGCAGAGTTGGAACAGTACGAAGGCTTTCCTGACATCAGCTGAAAATCAGAAAGAAAGAAACGCTTCATCTCAAATGGTGTTTACCTTGATGAGCATCTCCATCAGGAAGATAACAGGTGAACACGGTGGAGGACATGCTGATGAAGGCTCGTTCCTGCAGGTCACATACATGTTCATTTTCAGTCTGTGTGTATTTTGTAGCACATAAACTGTCTATCATTTGTTTTATGAAATATGCTCCATCCACCCAGTGTGTGTGTGTGTGTGTGTGTGTTTCTCAGTCTGCGGTGATGCTTTGCAGAAATGATGGCATGCTGTGTGGACACTGTGTTGACAGTGTGTGGACCCTGTGTGGACAAAGTGCAGCGTGTGTGTCTGCCTGTGTGTTTGTATGTGTCTGAGGTAGGTGGGTGTGTGCATGAGTATGTACTGTATATCCGTCCGTAGTGTAACAGGTCACATGACATCTGTCTCACCCAGCTGTTCAGGTTGATCCCGGGCCTCTCCATGGCGATGGTGACGCAGTTCATGAGGATGAAGAGCAGAATCACGGGGTCAAACACCCTGTGTGAGATCATGCGCTGGAAAAACACACGGCACCTAAACGCAAACACACACATGTCAATCTGAGCAGCTCATGTCAGTTCAACTGAAGAATAAATCAAAGACAATCAAAGACAATAAGTGCCAAGAGGAGGTAAATAAAAGTTATTTAGAACTACAAGTTAGTTTCAAACTAGTAAGTCATTAAATCTTTGCATCATTAAAACTCATAAATCTCAGCTTGTAACCACATTTTCCATGTTTAAATCAGCTGCTAAGAATCAGCGTAGCTCCAATGAAAATCCATAAACAATGTAAACAGTAAAAAGGCCTAAAAGAAAGAGTCAAAGGGCTGATAGTGAAGTTGTGTGTGTTATGGAGGTTGTCAGACTCACCTGTGGTCTGGAGACAGCATATAGAAGGACCAGTCCTCGCGCTCTTTGAGCCAGTGGGACAATCTCTGGGTGAAGTTCAACTGTTTCTGCAAGAGTCAATAAATTACACATTAGTCATGAACAAAAAACAAACCCTCAAGACTTTGAAAGCTGTACCCCTTTGAAACTTGCGCGCTTGCGGCTGCCATGCACTGGAGCTGGGTTGTCCTCTTGTGTGGCTCCAGCGGGGTCCTGAGCAAGGGTGTGTGAAGGGGGAAGTTAAAAAGTTGCATCTTAGAGCGATCGACATACGTTCTGAAAAGAAATGGAGAACTTACTTTGTTGGGGGTCAAGCTGTCGGAGGAAGAGTAGTCGTTCCCCTCGGATCCACTGGCAGGCTGTTCAACAGAGACAAACAGGGGCTGCAATAGGTGTGTGTGCAGGTGTATGAGTGTGCCATGTTGGATGTGAGAACTAAAGAGGGGGTCCTTACCGTAGCCTGGAACTTGTCCACCACGATGCCGACCAGAACATTGAGGAGCACGTCTTTGCCGAACACGATGACGGCGATGAAGTAGAGCGCGGCCCACGGGGTGGTGGAGGCCATGGCGTTGTAGAGCACCAGGTTCCAGTCCTCCAGAGTGAGAAGCTGCAGTGACAGATTCAAGAACACAGACTGAGATTGATGCACTGATCGCATGGAAGATGTCACCGATTAGAGAGTGAAGAACCCACCTGAAACACGGTCACCATGGACCACAGGAGTGTGTCGAAGTTCTTCCGGATATCGATGGGTTTTCCATCTACTGAGTGGAGGTTGAATGTGCACCCGAACAGGTGCAATCCCAGAACGCTGCAAACAAACAAACAAATAAACAGATCATCACAGTAACTGCATTTGAGATTTTTTTGTGACATTAATGATGTCTATATGGTGAGGTGTGTGCGCGTGTGTGCGCGTGTGTGTGTGTGTGTGTGTGTGTGTGTGTGTGTGTGTGTGTGTGTGTGTGTGTGTGTGTGTGTGTGTGTGTGTGTGTGTGTGTGTGTGTGTGCGTGCCTAAAGACGAAGATGAAAAAGAGCGTGAGGCAGCAGAGGGTGGACGCCTCCTCGACCGTCTTCTGCAGCACGACCAGTTGTCTCCTCAGGTAGGGCAGGGCGTGAATGAGCCTCACAAAGCGGAGCGCACGAAACGCCCGCAGAGCGGACAGCTTGCTGTCAGTTTTGGAGGTAAATTCCCACACACTGAAAACCACAGACAACACTCCATCAAACTGTGTTTCATCATGGTAACATTAGCTGCATTCAGTACGATTCAAACAAGGAATTTTGCTCCACACCTGGACACATTTTCTTTTTGTTACATTGTCATAAAACTAAATGGGTGGTTTAGATGGGGCTCAAAACCCATAAAATGAAATATCAAAATTATGTTAAGTGATATTCTTTGAAAATAATGCAGGAGGATTTCACCTGACGATGACAATGATAAAGTCGAAGATGTTGTCTTGATCGGTGAAGTAGCCAGAAGGACCCAGCGCCAGCAGCTTCATGACCATCTCCACCGCAAATATGATGGTGAAGATCTCGTTGCTGATCTCCAAGGCTCGGGTCAACTCCAGAGGCTGCAGGGAGGAGAAGAAGGAAAGAAAGACGAGGACAGAGTCAAGACAGAACAGACGCGAGCAGCAACAAAGACAAATCTCTCATTCTACTCATCTCTGTTACTTAAGGAGGCAATAGCTGAGGCAGCTTTCATGATACTGGTTTTAAAAGGCCTGTCAAAGCCACAGATTCATCATTCACCTCACACACCGGCTGTGGAAACACAAGCTGCTCACCTGTTCGTGGTGCTCTATGGCCATGGTGATGATGGAGAGCATAATAGCCAGCATGATCCCTCTGGTGAAGACTTTGCTTCTGACAGACTTCTGAAGTCTCCTCTGCCAGGGCCTGAAGATCTGACCCTGGAGGATGAAGGAGTCGGACAGAAGACCGCCGGTTAGTGAGGCAGCAGCACTTCTTCTGCAGCTGCAGCAGGTTGTGAACCAGTCTTACCATTGACATCGTTTTCGGTGACGGGCTGTCCTCAGGGTACACCTGGTCACCAAATCTACAGGTAAACAGACAGGATGTGAATTAACATAGACAAGTGTAAATGGTCCAAGAGGTAAATTACGACGTGTTGTGCTGTTGTGATCGTTTGTTAGTTTTCCTGAAATCACATTTTTAACAGCAGTCCCCATAAGATCAGAGACAAACTTAAAACTATCGGAAATATTCACTTTACCAGGCAACAGTATGGATCTGAAACACAAATCTGACCACCATCACAGAACCTGACCTCATGTAGGTCCTTATCATCTGGCTCCAGAGCCTTTTGATGGTTGCGCGAAAACCAGGACGCTGCCTGTCGGCCTTCTTTCGCATGATGTCTGAGAACTGGGTGGCAATGACGACCGCACAGACATTCATGATGACGAAGGAGCCTGCCTGGTCGGGGAGAGTAAAGAGAGTTCAGAGAAATATTCTTCTAACGTGGAAAGACGGCACGTTAATGAAACGCGACAAATTACATTGTGCAGAGATGGTGCTCGTATTGACATGCAGTTCATTTCATTTCCACTGGATGTCACTGTCCATTCTGTGCCCATTATCACTAAGAGGGAATGTTTTGGATCAACCAATCACATCTTTTAAAAGGATGAGTCACACTTAGCACCGGGGTGGACCACACCTCCTCACTGCCTCACTGAGATCAGGGTTTCTGTTCAGTTACGAGCTCTCAGAGAGGGTTCTGAGAATCTTTGTGAATACGGCCCCAGATGTTCAGATGTTCAGATGTTCTGGACCACATCAAAACTACTCAAACTCATTCATCGTCGTCCCCTAAAAGCAATTTTACAGAACAACAGAAACTGGTCATTCAATAGTCCGTTCTGTTGGTCATGACCTGCTATAGAGTTACCACCATGGAAGCATGCTAAAACATTATTTAGACTTTGAGAGGGTCATTTTCTACAGGAAATACTAAGTAAAACATGAACAAAATCAAGTAGGTTCTTACCACAGTGACGAGTACGAAGAAGAGGAAACTCCAGAAGGAATGAGAGTCCATCACCATGTACATCACGTCTGTCCATCCCTCCAGCGAGACAACCTGGAGGTAGACGCCATAAAAATCTGATATTATGAAGTACACATATTGTAATACATCAGCATCCGATCCCCAGAAATGAGGTGCTGCCATTATTAACTTTGAAAGTACAGTGTTGGTGTTCGGTGGAGGCCTCGACCTCCTGCTGTGCACAGATCAAAGCCTTTCTCACCTGAAAGATGGTCAACCAGGCATAGCCGATGTTGTCGAAGTTGGTGGCTCCCCTGCTGGGGTTGTCATCTCCGGCGCGACACACACTGTAGTACACGTTCCAGTTGACACAAGCTCCGGCCCCGACCACCGCGGGGACCGAGGCGTTTCCAGGGGAACCACCTCGGGGAGGTGCCAGGGAGCAGGTGGTCCCGTTTTTGGAGGAAGCGGGAATGTCACGGCAGCGCCGCGTCCCGTCATTGTGGTCAAGGGAACAGATGAAGGGGAATTTATCATGGGGCGCAGACAAATAGTAGGGACTCATGGACACATTGTAGTTTCTGGACAGAAGAAGAGTGAAGGCAGAACTGAGAAACAAACAAACATCCAGCAACTACCTAACAAATAATATTAAACCATTATTTGAGGAAAACTCCTTTGGTGTAGATGAAAAATCACACAAATCTAAGATTTGGACCTTAAGAAGATATTGATCGAAATGCTGCAGCAAATATTAAAGATCCCCTCGAGACCTGTGTCTCTAAGCTTGCAATGGGCTTTTTGTGTTAAATTTGTATGGTATTCCCACCAAAATAAAACCTTAAAATGACATCTACTGCATCTCAGTCATTATAAATCACGACACGAAAGACAGGATTCGCTGTTCTTGTTTGTGTTTGACATTACTCTCTTTGGGTTTTGGACTATTAGTCAGACGGCAGATATTCGGATGATTTACTTTGTTAAGGTCAGACAGTTTCAAGCAGCTTCCTTACGTGAGGACATCCTCCTCCAGGAAGCAGCGGTTGCGAAGCTCCCCAGCCCACATCTGCACCCCCAATAAGCTGCAGATGTAGATGAAGAAGATGAAGAGGGGGAAGGCGTTTACGAGCATGGGCATGATGCTGAGGAGATCCGACACCAGCTCTTTGAAGGCTGCACGGATGAACACACAAATCACAACGTTTTAATGTCAGTTTGGAGCTACTTATAACCAGCAGGAGCTTTACAACAGTTAATAGTACTTAAACATCTGTATGACAGGGCTGTTGTGTTGAACTGCATTCAGTGTGTACATACACACTGTGAGGACAGAACAGGTTGTTATATTCGTTTATATTTTATTATTTAAAGCTCAATAATGACATTACCTGATTTACCTCCACACTGGTTGAGAAAAGTCTCTATGAATTCACATGCATGTGGCTCTGACTCTAGTTTTTTATCCGTCAATCCATCATTCAATCAATATATTTCAAGTGTAAAGTCACCAAACAGCGTGACTTTACAGTCACAAAGAACACAAAGATTCAAAAATACAATGAGCAGATAAAACAGTAGGACAACCACAATAAAACGTCAAAGCAGCGGAGGAGATTATAAAATGAAAAAAAGAACCATCTTAAAATGTCTGATAGAAAATGTAAAAAAAAAAAAAGAACATGCAGTAATGGCAGATATGTGGCAACATGGAGAGCAGGGACGGCCCATGCAGGAATGCTTCAGGGTCCCCTGAGCCAGCCTGAACTGGAAGACTTATCAAACAGGGAAGTTTTAAGCCCAATCTTAGAAGTCGAGGGAACGTCTGCCTCCTGAAAGAAGCACGCTGCCTTTGGTCGACACTGAAATCTCTCAGTATAATTATATTCAACATTAATGCCAGTAAGCATATTTACACATGTACTGTACTGACATAAGAATCGGAGGTATTTGAGCTCGACCTTTTTAATAGTCTGCAACTTAATATTATTACTTAATTTCCAGGTAAACATGGTACTTTTTACTGCATTTGTCTGACAGCTTGAGTTACTTCATGTTACAATTCCTCATCCCCTTCCTGTCAAGTGAAAAACAAGTATCTGCAAATGTGGTGACTTTGAATTTGAATGTTGGTGTTGAACTGAAGGATTAAATGTTCCTTTGATGGTTTAAGAAAAATCTTCAACTTCAGAATACAAATGAACCATTAAAAAGCATCTTGGATTTGGTGGAAAATCGGTTTCTCTGATCTTGTTGACTCCTTGGAGATACATGGTTCTCACGGCACACTGACACTAAAACATATACTGAACTTACACAATACAAACCAAAAGTTTATAAAGCACTTAAATTAAACACAAGTACAACAGTGAAATGCAACTTTATTGCAGCAGTAATAATATTCCTGCAGAAAGAATCTTTTTACTTTGGACACTTTAAGTAAATTTTTCTAATAATACTTGTCATTGACATTGTGGTATTTACAAAGTACATTGTTTGTATTGTATGTTTAGAAACACACTGCAACTTCATTCTATCTTTTCATAATAAGTGCATGAATTGGGCGTAAAAAGCTAAGTTTAATGACATCATCTCACATTGACGAGTTGAAGTCATCATAATTAATACAAACCACAGTGTTTCAACACTTTACCAAAACTAGAGCTGATAAAATCCATCGATTCATCACTTGACAGAGAATGATTAAAACAATCATTTTAGTCAAAACAATTTGATCTAAATTCAAATACTGATTGCATAATGAAAATCATAAGATCTCTGGTCAATGCTCGTATCAAATGTTCAAATGTCAACTTACATGCCAGTCTGCTGATGAGTCGCAGCAGCCTGACTGCATGATGACCTTCCATGTCGAGTTTGAGGCCATCGAGCATGTACGCGAAGATACTGAGGGACAGAAACAGGAAGAAGATTTCTATTTTGAGTTCCTTCATTTACAAAAATAAAAGTGTGCATTAATTTTGTTCAACAACAAGCCTTGAGAGGTTAATGAGAAGGTCTTGCAGGATTTTGTGCTCAAATGTTGTTTTTAAAATGAGAAAACTTCCGTTTCACGGTGACTGCAGTCATCTCATCTGCAGAGACATTTGATACTCACTCGACAACGAGGATTATGACATCAAACTTGTTCCATATGTCGTTGAAGTAAGTCTTTCCCAGGGCGACGATCTTGATGACCATTTCGATCGCAAAAAAGGTAAAGACAAAGTGCTCCAACGCCTGGTGACACTGTACACAACAGAACAAGGCATCGCTAACATACAGTAGGAGCAACAACATTAATACACACATACCAACATGTTTGGTGAACGAGGAGCTAACTGAAGTTCCCACTGCAACAAGGCATA
>NW_027211189.1:0-2500 GCF_029030835.1 Brachyistius frenatus
ATCATATTATAGACGACATGCTATAGTATGACTTTTTTGTAATATTTTAGACGACATGTTATAGTATGACTTTTTTATCATATTTTAGACGACATGCTATAGTATGACTTTTTTGTCATATTTTAGACGACATGTTATAGTATGACTATTTTTTATCATATTATAGACGACATGTTATAGTATGACTTTTTTTTAATCATATTTTAGACGACATGTTATAGTATGACTTTTTTATCATATTTTAGACGACATGCTATAGTATGACTTTTTTGTCATATTTTAGACGACATGTTATAGTATGACTTTTTTTATCATATTATAGACGACATGTTATAGTATGACTTCTTTTTTATCATATTTTAGACGACATGCTATAGTATGACTTTTTTGTCATATTTTAGACGGCATGTTATAGTATGATTGTTTTTTTTATCATATTATAGACGACATATTATAGTATGACTTTTTTGTCATATTTTAGACGACATGTTATAGTATGACTTTTTTTAATCATATTTTAGACGACATGCTATAGTATGACTTTTTTATCATATTATAGACGACATGTTATAGTATGACTTTTTTATCATATTATAGACGACATGTTATAGTATGACTTTTTTAATCATATTTTAGACATGTTATAGTATGACTTTTTTATCATATTATAGACGACATGTTATAGTATGACTTTTTTATCATATTGTAGACGACATGTTATAGTATGACTTTTTTAATCATATTTTAGACATGTTATAGTATGACTTTTTTATCATATTATAGACGTCATGCTATAGTATGACTTTTTTGTAATCATATTTTAGACGACATGTTATAGTATGACTTGTTTTAATCATATTTTAGTCGACATGCTATAGTATGACTTTTTTATCATATTATAGACGACATGTTATAGTATGACTTTTTTTTTATCATATTTTAGACGACATGTTATAGTATGACTTTTTTTTATCATATTATAGACGACATGCTATAGTATGACTTTTTTGTCATATTTTAGACGACATGTTATAGTATGACTTTTTTATCATATTTTAGACGACATGCTATAGTATGACTTTTTTGTCATATTTTAGACGACATGTTATAGTATGACTATTTTTTATCATATTATAGACGACATGTTATAGTATGACTTTTTTTTAATCATATTTTAGACGACATGTTATAGTATGACTTTTTTATCATATTTTAGACGACATGCTATAGTATGACTTTTTTGTCATATTTTAGACGACATGTTATAGTATGACTTTTTTTTATCATATTATAGACGACATGTTATAGTATGACTTCTTTTTTATCATATTTTAGACGACATGCTATAGTATGACTTTTTTGTCATATTTTAGACGGCATGTTATAGTATGATTGTTTTTTTTATCATATTATAGACGACATATTATAGTATGACTTTTTTGTCATATTTTAGACGACATGTTATAGTATGACTTTTTTTAATCATATTTTAGACGACATGCTATAGTATGACTTTTTTATCATATTATAGACGACATGTTATAGTATGACTTTTTTATCATATTATAGACGACATGTTATAGTATGACTTTTTTATCATATTTTAGACGACATGCTATAAATATGACTTCCATTTAAATTATTTCAGGCAGCACAGTAGTGCAGTTGTCACCGTTGTCATCTCAGTCTAAAGGTCCGTGGTTTGATCCCCGCCTGGGACTTTCTATGTGGAATTTGCATGATCTTGCGTAGGTAATAAGTAAATCAAAATATGGACGAGTCTTGAACCTGGAATCTTCTGAATGGGAGGCAACAACACCAACCACTGCACTGTAGATGTCTCTTCCTTAACATGTTTAAAAGTCATATAAGTCAGGCAAGCATGCAATAGAGTAATCAAGAATGTTGAAGTTCCAAGCCAGCGTTGTCTTCTCACAATCAGGAGCTTCTGGGTTCGATATGGGGTCTGGAACTTAGTGTGGAGGATTGCATGTTCTTGCTTGAATGTAATGTTTTACATTATGGACAACATGCATAGGTTTGTCATCCATATTATGGACGACAGACTTTACTTTCAGGTCATTAGTTTTGCAGCAATAAGGAATTCACTTTGAAAGTCGCAGGCAGGAATCGAACCCAGGACCTTTCGACTGAGCGACAACAACTCTGACAGCTGCACCACTGTTAGTTTCCATAAATTGAACAGAAGTCAGACTTATAGCATGTCGTCAGAAATTTGAAGGAATATATATATCATGCTATGGTATGACTCAGCCAACAGTCTGGTTAACTCAACAGGTAAAAGATTCTACTTCACCAAGGTTGATATTAATGGTTCAGATTCCACCTGTTGATGCTGATTCAACTTTTAGTGAAGTTGAAACATTTGGAGAAATTGAAAAAGTTTTGCATCCACAACACATTACAGGAAGATATTTAATATCACTGCAGACCTCCTTGAAAACACGTATATCTACTATCCAAAGAATGTCTGCAGCAA
>NW_027211189.1:7500-17500 GCF_029030835.1 Brachyistius frenatus
GCCGTCGTCTTCCTCCTGAAGTCGACCACCATCTCTCTGGCCTTGGCCACGTTCAGGAGCAGGTGATTCCGTCCCGCCCACTCCACAAAGTCCTCCACTACTGCCCTGTACTCCTCCTCCCGTCCATCCCTTATACATCCGACCACTGCAGAGTCATCAGAGAACTTCTGCAGATGTCTTGACTCTGAGTTGTTCTGGAAGTCAGTGGTGTAGAAGGTGAACAGGAAGGAGACAGAACAGTTCCCTGAGGAGCTCCAGTACCACTGACCACCGTATCAGACAGAACACTGCCCAGACGGACAAACTGTGGTCTGCCTGTCAGGTAGTCAGTGATCCAGGAGACGGTGGACGTGTCCACCCCCCCACCACCCGCAGCTTCTCACTCAGCAGCAGTGGTTGGATGGTGTTGAATGCACCGGAGAAATCAAAGAAAGTGATTCTCACAGAGTCACCGGTTCCATCCAGGTGAGACTGAGCTCGTTGCAGCAGGTAGATGATGGCGTCGTCCACTCCCACATGAGGCTGGTACGCAAATTGTAGAGGGTCCAGAGAAGATTTCACCAGCAGCCTGAGGTGGGCCAAGACCAGCCTCTCCAGCACCTTCATCACATGAGATTAGACTGGTCTAGACTGGTTTATAATGGTTTTAGACTGGTTTTAGACTGGTTTATAATGGGTTTTAGACTGGTTTAGAATGGTTTTAGACTGGTTTTAGACTGGTTTAGAATGGTTTTAGAATGGTTTTAGACTGGTTTAGAATGGTTTTAGAATGGTTTTAGACTGGTGTTAGACTGGTTTATAATGGTTTTAGACTGGTTTAAAATGGTTTTAGACTGGTTTATAATGGTTTTAGACTGGTTTTAGACTGGTTTAGAATGGTTTTAGACTGGTTTTATAATGTTTTAGACTGGTTTAGAATGGTTTTAGACTGGTTTTATAATGTTTTAGACTGGTTTAGAATGGTTTTAGAATGGTTTTAGACTGGTTTAGAATGGTTTTAGAATGGTTTTAGACTGGTGTTAGACTGGTTTATAATGGTTTTAGACTGGTTTAAAATGGTTTTAGATGGTTTTATAATGATTTTAGACTAGTTTTAGACTGGTTTAGAATGGTTTTAGACTGGTTTTTATAATGTTTTAGACTGGTTTAGAATGGTTTTAGAATGGTTTTAGACTGGTTTAGAATGGTTTTAGAATGGTTTTAGACTGGTTTAGAATGGTTTTAGAATGGTTTTAGACTGGTGTTAGACTGGTTTATAATGGTTTTAGATGGGTTTATAATGGTTTTAGACTGGTTTAAAATGGTTTTAGACAGGTTTATAATGGTTTTAGACTGGTTCAGAATGGTTTTAGACTGGTTTTATAATGTTTTAGACTGGTTTAGAATGGTTTTAGACTGGTTTAGATTGGTTTAGACTGGTTGAACAGGTGTGACAGACTTTGATAAAGTTCTTTGTTCGGTGAATCTGAATCTGCTGCAGAGAAAAAAGTTGTTATTCTGTTTGGAACAACTCAGACTGTCGCATGAGTCTGAATTTTTATTATCACTGTGGAAAGAAGCAATGCATTGATCACCACACACACACACACACACACACACACACACACACACACACACACACACACACACACACACACACACACACACACACACACACACACACACACACACACATACTTGCTGGAAGCCTGCTCCCATTGGCTGAGCCCGGCGGTGGGTGTGGTATTGATCAGAAACACCAGCAGCAATTATACGACTTCACACTGAGCCTGGAGCTCATCACTATTCACTGTGGAAACACACACACACACACACACACACACACACACACACACACACACACACACACACACACACACACACACACACACACTCACTCTTTGATTAATGCTAATTTGTGCGTGGGCGTGTAGCGCCTTAATCCTTTTCTCTAATTGGTCTTTCATTATGGCTGAGGGGGAACTGGAGGGAGGAGGTGGGGGCGTGTTCGTGGTCCTTCGTTACGGCGGTGTCACCGTGGTTACCGCGGCTTAATGAGAATGTATAAAGGCGTTGCAGCCGGAGAGGAATTTTAACTCTGAATGGGAAAGTTTGAACTTTAAAGAACCGACAACCAGTCGGACCCTCCGGGTCGGGATGTCCGGGTTGGACTTCCGAATAGACTCCAGTACTTCCTGAGCTCTGGTTCTGGTCATTGTCAGACATGAACTGAGGCTGCAGAACAACGATGAGTGATGAAAACAGGAAGTGGTTTCACCGCGTTGACGTCGTTCAGGTGTGACAGTGGACATATTCAACGGGTCACGTGACCTCTGCAGCAACACGCCGGGCCTCCGAGGATCAGACGTGTTCCGTGTTGCTGCAGGTTTCCACGGCTCGCAGCACCGCCTGCAGTCATGTGTCCTCACCTGGGGCCGCTCGCTCTCATTAACCCGGGAAGCCCCGCCCACACGGTGCTAAAATTTAAACATTCCCAAATCAGGGTTTTAAAGAGGAACGTTTGGTTTCAGCTGGAAGATGATCACAAGTCACAGACATGTCTTTTCAAAAGACTTTGATGTTTAAAGCTGTGTCGCTGCAGGGAGGAGGAGCTAAGTACAGACCAGAGGGCGGGGCTTACCAGAGTGCTGGGCCAAGATTGTGGCCCAGTAGGAGGGCCACCTGGTGGGGGAGGACACCTGGTAGGGGAGGGGGAGGTACTGCAGGAGGGAAACAGTGAACATGTTCAGTCACATGATAAAAGTGTTGTAGAAACATGAACAAAATAAAATAAAACAGACTCTCCTCCTCTTCATCAACAGACTCTCCTCTTCATCGTCTGCAGGGCGTGTTCAAGTTCACAGTCCGACCTCTGGCCTTTTAATGTGTGTTGTGGGAGCATATCAGGTCACGGCTGTGTGTGTGTGTGTGTGTGTGTGTGTGTGTGTGTGTGTGTGTGTGTGTGTGTGTGTGTGTGTGTGTGTGTGTGTGTGTGTGTGTGTGTGTTGTAGAAAGGTGATGCTCGGTGTTGGCGGCTGGCTGAATTATTCACACTCTTCTGTGGTCGTCTCCCCCACTGAAACCTGAGAGAGGAACCCCCCCCCCCCATCCCCTCTCCCCCCCACCACACACACACACGAGGACAGCTGACATCAGCAGATTTGATAGTTTGCAGGAGGTCTCACTGTCTGGATTTCTGGGACCACCACATCAACAGAGTCTTTAAGGGGGAGGGCTGGGGGGGTAGGGGGTCCTTTTCAAACATCTGAACACTTTACTTCTTTAATAAATCTATTTCATGATTCATAATGATATGATTCAGTCTTTAATTAAGAAGATGCTGATTAACACCATCATCTCCATCCTGACGGAGCTTCATTCATCAACATCCACCCAAAACGATATCAGATCAGATCTGGTGGAGGTTCTTTCTCTGGAGCTTTCTGCATCTTCATCACCATCTTCATCAGCATCAACATCTTGGAATCATTTTGTCAAATTAAAATGAATAAAATTAAAATGTGTGCGTTCATTAAAAGATGTCAGCGAGGAGAACCTCCGACCATCTCAGCTCTCGATCCGACAGGAAGAACAAGAAGAAACATGGAGAACCGTCTGGAGGTTCAGAGACTCCGAGATGAAACAATCTGTAACTTCAACAACTTTAATTACTCAGAATAAAGAAAAGTTCCTGAGAAACACAGAAACAGATAAAAGAGGCCGAGACGTCCGGAGAGCTTTAGCATCTTTATTTTCGTGGTTGTTGCATAGAAATGCACATCTGGTTCCAGTAAATTGAGTTTGTGGACATGGAGTCACTAATGAGGGACGAGACCATCCGTCCACCAGAGGACAAACAACAGAGAGGAGAAGGAAGGAAAAGACGAGAGACACGATGATGGACGAGACGGATGGACGAGGACACGATGACGGACGAGGACACGGCGATGGACGAGACGGACGGACGAGGACACGACGATGGACGAGGACACGACGATAAACGAGGACACGACAATGGATGAGACGGACGGACGAGGACACGACGATGGAACTAGTGGACGCTGAACGGAGGCGAGCAGCCGGCACAAAACGTCGGCCGCTTCCATAAAAGAGTCGTAGAGGCACAAGGTTTCAGTCAGTTCAGGTGAGGACGGCGTCTGGTTTCCATGGTGATCTGGGTAGCGAGGGGGAACGATGGGATACGAGTGTGGGACTCAGACGGCTCCGGGCGGCGCTGTGATGCTCCGGGGCGAGAAAAAAATAAAGCTCTCCTTCCTCGAGATTGTCGTGAGTTGGCGACTCCCAGCGTCGCCAAGGCAACGAGGGACGCTTCCTGGAAAGCGATCGGATCGATCGCTCCGATCGATGATCGGCTCCGACGGATGGCTGGACGGACAGTTTGAAAAACGTCGTACAAAATGAATCCCTGGTTTCATTTGAGAAGAACATTTTAACACAACGGAAATTTCTACATCTGGATTCAATTTCTCTTCTCTTCTCTTCTATTCTCTTCTCTTCTATTCTATTCTCTTCTATTCTATTCTCTTCTATTCTCTTCTATTCTCTTCTATTCTTTTAAAGGACCATGTCACTGTTTCTACGCATCGTGTTTCGAACACGTGACGTTTTTCTTTCATTTCTTCTGAAATATAAATTTTCGAGACACGAAACTTATAAAAACCTCCAGAATAATGTTCCCGTCGGTTCCCGTCGTCGCTCTGATGATTAAATTGGTTCTTCCTCCATAAACGTTGCTGAACGTTAACAGTGAACATCCCGTGAGGTCGAAGACGAAGGTCGAAGCGTTCGATGAAAAGTGAAACTGAGCCAGAAGACTGAAACACCCGGAGACAAGAGGGAACTTTTAATTTCACCAGAATAAAAGCAGGTGACAGTCTGAATAGTTTTAATTGAATTTTGAATCAAATTATTCAGTTCATACTTCAGAGCAGTTTTATTCAGACGAAGTTCTTCAACTTTATAATCATGTACGAACTGTCATCGGTTTAAAGTAATTCTGACATCGTTTCGTTCTCAGCGTGTCTATTTCACGTTTTGCTGTTGTCTCTGAAACCGGTTTGAACATCGTTACGTCCAACCGGTGAACCCATCGGTCGGTTCTCAGAACGATGCTCGGCGGAGATTTAAATGAAACGCGTTTTAAAGAACGTCAAACTCTCTGGGAAAGTAAACTCAGCGACGTCGTCCTTTAAGGAAACAGTCGGATCATCAAGAAAGTTTTCTGCCTGAAAGAGACGCGAGTCGAAGAAACTGTTTGGTTTCAAAGAGCCGAGCTGCATCGACAGGCGGCGAGTCGAAGGCAGAGGAGCCAGTGGAGGTGAGCGAGACGGGGCGATCGACCCCAGCTGGCCTGGGGGGGGGGGGGGGGGCTCCCAGGTGCTGCTTCCTCCTCCTCCTTCTGAACTGTTCTCATCCTGGAGGAGCGGCAGCTTGTTTGAAGTCCTGCCGGAGGAGGCGGGGGGGGGGGGGGGGGTGTCGGTCCTGGATAGTGCTGAGCGCTGCAGTAAAAGGCCGAGGCCATCGATCGGGTCTCCTCCAGGAAAATGCCCGGGAGGAGGAGGAGAAGGACGAGGAGGAGGAGGGGGGGGAGGAGGAGGAGGAGGAGGAGGGGGGAGGAGGAGGAGGAGGAGGGGGGGGTGCCGATGTTTAAAGTTAGTGAGAGATTGTCGGGTTAAAACCCGGCAAGGCCGCGGCGGTCGCCCGGTGCGTCATCATGGTGGAACACCCGTCAGGTCGATGATGATGATGAGCAAGAGTCCCGTGTGAGGGTGGAGTGATGAAAATGAGGAGGTGGGACACGTTTGAGGCATAGAGGGACAGAAACAGAAGAGAAACCAAAAACAGGAACAGAACATCTGGTTTTTGTCATTTTTTTTCTCTGGTTGTCTTGGTAACAGCTTTACTAGGCGATTATGGAGGCATGCAGTTATATTCATGATTATCGTACAGTAGTTATAATCAGAGGTCCTGACAGACAGCAAAGGCTACTGGTGGTCAGAAATTTCAACAATTACAAACAATTATTGTATTCAGTGTTCAGAAGAGCATTATAATTATAATACAGTTTCACAGGCACTACATTTGATCTTTTTCAATATATCGTGTAATATGCTGGTTTGCTTTTATTTTTTATTTTTCAGGTTTTTCGTGTAACTCGTTCGGTCCGTCAGAAGCTGGAAACGGAAGGATCGACCGGAAGAGAAGGCAGAGGCTGAAAGTTTCACCAAGTGGATCGAACCAAAGTCCACGTGGGGCGGGGGGGCTCGCAGGTGAGCCGCGCCGCTCGACGCCGGGGGGGCCGTATTTAGTCGGTGCATAGTTCATGCAGATTAGACTGCGACGCTGTGACGCGCCGGCAGGATGCATGATGGGAAGTTCAGACCGTCGGCTCGGTTCAACACGCGGCGCCGTTCGCAGCGGCATGAATGAATACGTCAGCCGAGAAGCCGTGATGGCCGTTCGTTACCACAGCGACCAGCCTCGGCGTTAGGACCGCTTCATCTCTCCGAAGCGAAGTCATTTATACTTCTTCTCCGACGACGGGAGGACGTCCTCCTTCTCCGACGACGGGAGGACGTCCTCCTTCTCCGACGACGGGAGGACGTCCTCCTTCTCCGACGACGGGAGGACGTCCTCCTTCTCCGACGACGGGAGGCGGATCGAAGCGTCGGACGACTTGCGATCTCGCCGTCACGTACGAACGTTCTACGAGAACTTTACGTCCCGCTTTAGTTCGAGATTCAGAGAACTTCATCTGGGACGGATTAGAGACGGATTCTGCCCCTCGTCACATCAAGCCGTTCACGTTTGATTAACCCCGATCTGACGGGGGGAGGGGGGATGGGGATGGGGGGAGGGGTCACTGCCCAGGAGAATTTGGACAAACATGAAGACGACAAAGACATTCGCGTAAAAAGCGGTGCCTTCATTCAACCCTGTTTCCTGATGGAGGGGCAGAATTCATCTCGGGGGGGGGGGGGGCATGCTTTGGATTTTAGAGTCGGGGTGGGCGGCCGAGGCTGCAGGCTTCAGGGTGAAGTCTTTGAAACGCCCCCTGCTGGTGAGTGTTAGCATGCTTTGGGTGGAGGAGGAGGTGAAGGAGGAGGAGGAGGAGGAGGAGGAGGAGGAGGTGGAGCCACCCGGCGAGCTGGGACGGTAGGAAGGACTCGAGCTCTGCTGCGACTCCAGTTGCTCGTTTCTCTGCATCCAAACATGGATGAAAGTATCATGAAGCGGATCGAACCAAAGTCCGGGGGGGGGACGGGAAGTGACGAGGACGTTAACGGAAGACAGGAAGTGACGAGGACGTTAACGGAAGACAGGAAGTGACGAGGACGTTAACGGAAGACAGGAAGTGACGAGGACGTTAACGGAAGACAGGAAGTGACGAGGACGTTAACGGACGACTCAAACGATTCGTACAACTTCAAAGTAAAGAAACGAGCAAAAACTGCGATCGCAGCGTCCTTCGACCGGCGGAGGAGGTGCAGTGATAAGCAGCAGTGGATGGACCTCCGGGAGGAGGAGGAGCAGGAGGAGCAGGAGCAGAGTGAGCAGGAGGAGGAGAGTAAGCAGGAGAAGGAGCAGGAGGAGGAGCAGGAGGTGATCCAGTGAAGAAAGAAACAGATGGAAAAGAAAAAGAATCATGTTGCATAATCAAGCTGTTTATTTCCTGCGTGGGATGAAGAACACAAAAGAAGATGCCGAGATGCGTTTCTAGTCGAACATCCTTCAGCTGTGATGTCATCCTTCAGCTGTGATGTCATCCTTCAGCTGTGATGTCATCGTCTCCTGCCTAAAACTAAAAGTCTTAAAATGCATAAAAAACGCTCCTTTTCTTACCAATTTTCCTCAGAATTACCAGATTTGAGCTTCAACACTGATGCAACAAATAACCTTCAACAAACATACAGCACACTGTAACATCATTTACAACGGCGTCGCCACGGCAACGCGACACGGTCTGAGTGCAGGAATAATGCGATTTACCATCAACAAAGGAAATTTCTTAAATACATACAAAAAGGAACAAAAGCAAATAAAAGACAAAATCAAGAAAACAAGGAAACAGGAAAGTTTTCAACTTGAATCCAGTTCCCAGAAAAACAAACCAAACCGTTCTATTAATGTGGCCTCGATACAAACAATCAGAAAATTCACAACACTAGTTTTTCCTCATTTAATCAATGTTACAAAAGTCCTGCATTATAAAATAGGGCAGCTTTTAAAATCAGTGTAATTAATAAAACTATACAACATAGAAACAGGCGTCGCTGCCTCGTCTCGCCGGACCGAACTAAACTCACCACAGAACCAAACTGCTGCCCAACTATTGCTTTAAACTCTTTTTCATTTTCTCTTTCTTTAAAAATGGTGCAATTTCGTTGTTTTCTTTAAACACGCAGCCAGAAGTCGTTGATTAAATGTTCGGCTGTTTCACAACGGAGGTTTTTTTTGACACTTTATAAAAAAATGTCCGTGCAATTTTTTTGTTTTTATTTCCCTTCACTCTCTTTAAGCCCTGAAGCAGTATTTAGTCTTTTATTTAGTTTTTATTTCATAGTTTTTAACTTGTCATTTCATATTTAGTGCAGATAATTAATGCCCAACTCGTGGCTAAAGGCTCTGCAAGAACGGAGACGGGACAAAACACGCCGAGAGGGGACGACTCCATCGTTGAGACGCTCGCAGCTCGAACAGGAAACGCTTCGTTTCCCCGCCGTCGCCTCAGAAAACGCCGAATCAGCTGTTTTCTGAGTGATGGAGGAGAAGTCGGACTTGTTTAAGGCTCGCAAAGAAATGAAAGAGCCGAATGTTGTATCGCGGCCGTCTGATAGATTATCGAAACAGGAAGTTAGGAAAAAGAAAGCCAGACGCCCTGAGCGGCGCTGCAGGGGCGGGGCTTCAGGGCGGGGCTTCACCGGTTTTAGGGACCGACCGCGGCGGTCACGTGCACGCCAACTTTGGTTGAAAGTAAAGAGAAAAGAAAATATAAACAATATAAGACAAAATAAGTGAGTGCAAGCAGGTATTGCATATTTAACGTCCTCGTTATTCATATCTGGGAACAGAAGAAGAAGAAGAACGAACCCGAAATGAAAACAGGAAGACGTGGAAGGAAAACAGTTTTTTGCTGTTCAGAAAAACGCAGCAACAAACGTAGAAGTCGTGAACACGGTTAACGCAACGAATCTACCGGGAAGTGACGGTTATGAAATCCGCTCCGTTAAAAAGACGAAATTTAGTGAAATGAGCACGTTGTCTTCACAGAACTCAGTTTTATGAGTTTTACCTGATTGACTGGAGAAAGAATTAAAATGAGCTAACGAGTGCTTCGGACCGCTAACTCTAAGCTAACGAGCTAATGACTAACTTAACTTAAACCAAAACACTCCAACAGAAAAGCGTAACTGTTAAACTGAATTAGTTTCAGAACAATACGACCTTAAACAAACTTTAAGCGACTGTTAGCGAACGTTACGTCGTGTTTTTGCAGCTAAATGGTGTTAGCATGTACGTTAGCTAACATGCTCAACAGCTGGAAACGTTGTGTTCACTTTACGGCGTCAATTTTCAGCGGTGAAGAAAATCATCGTCACGTGAACTCGGCGAGGTCACGACGAGTGCTCAGTTCACCAAATGTTGGCGGTGTTGCCATGGAGATGACGGACCTGATCGTAGCTGGTGTAGATTTCACCTGTGAGGACTCGGCTCAGCACTGCAGGTGTGGGGGGGGGGGGGGGCAGTGTGGCCGGACGCTTCGTAATATTCCAGTTAGCCACAAAATCTCCAGAGTGGAGGAAACCAATCAAGGAAACCAATCAAGGAAACGAGGAAAACTCTCCACGTTGGATCTGTCGGGACGGACCGAAGCTGAAGGCACATGGAGGAGGAACGAGAAGGTCGGAGAACTAAAACGTAGAATCAGTCAGAAGGAAGGAAGGAAGGAAGGAAGGAAGGAGGGAAAGAAGGAAGGAAGAAAGGAAGGAGGGAAAGAAGG
>NW_027211189.1:25000-30000 GCF_029030835.1 Brachyistius frenatus
ACCAAAAAATGAACTTACAATTAAACCTGGAAAATGTCGACTGTCTCTTCATGTCCATGTCCGAGACACATTGGGATGAGTTTTCAGGACTGGCTTGGAGTGGTTTGGAGTGGTTTGGAGTGGTTTGGAGTGGCTTGGAGTGGTTTGGAGTGGTTTGGAATGGTTTGGAGTGGTTTGAAGTTGTTTGGACTGGTTTGGAGTGGCTTGGACTGGTTTTGGAGTGGCTTGGACTGGTTTTGGAGTTGTTTGGACTGGTTTGGAGTGGCTTGGACTGGTTTTGGAGTTGTTTGGACTGGTTTGGAGTGGCTTGAACTGGTTTTGGAGCGGTTTGGAGTTGTTTGGACTGGTTTGGAGTGGCTTGGAGTGGTTTGGAATGGTTTGGAGTGGTTTGGAGTTGTTTGGACTGGTTTGGAGTGGCTTGGAGTGGTTTGGAGTGGTTTGGAGTTGTTTGGACTGGTTTGGAGTGGCTTGGACTGGTTTTGGAGTGGCTTGGACTGGTTTTGGAGTTGTTTGGACTGGTTTGGAGTGGCTTGGACTGGTTTTGGAGCGGTTTGGAGTTGTTTGGACTGGTTTGGAGTGGCTTGGAGTGGTTTGGAATGGTTTGGAGTTGTTTGGACTGGTTTGGAGTGGCTTGGAGTGGTTTTGGAGTTGTTTGGACTGGTTTGGAGTGGTTTGGACTGGTTTTGGAGTTGTTTGGACTGGTTTGGAGTGGCTTGGACTGGTTTTGGAGCGGTTTGGAGTTGTTTGGACTGGTTTGGAGTGGCTTGGAGTGGTTTTGGAGTTGTTTGGACTGGTTTGGACTGGTTTGGAGTGGTTTTGGAGTGGTTTGGACTGGTGTGGAGTGGCTTGGACTGGTTTTGGAGCGGTTTGGACTGGTTTGGAGTGGCTTGGAGTGGTTTTGGAGTGGTTTGGACTGGTGTGGAGTGGCTTGGACTGGTTTGGAGTGGTTTGGACTGGTGTGGAGTGGCTTGGACTGGTTTGGAGTGGTTTGGACTGGTGTGGAGTGGTTTGGAGTGTTTTGGAGTGGCTTGGACTGGTTTGAAGTCACGCTTGGAGTGGCTTGGACTGGTTTGTAGTGGCTTGGACTGGTTTGGAGTGGCTTGGACTGGTTTGGAGTGGTTTGGAGTGGCTTGGAGTGGTTTTGGACTGGTTTGGAGTGGTTTGGAGTGGCTTGGACTAGTTTTGGACTGGTTTGGAGTGGCTTGGACTGGTTTGGAGCATCTTGGAGAACTTCCACGGTTCTTTACAGGCTTTAGTCCGTCTCTTCTGTCTCCTCGTGAAGGCCAGACTGACTCCATGAAGATGAGACAAGGTTTACACTAATTTTAGACAGGTTTGTGTCAGGAGTCCTATTTTCCTCCATTTTGCCCCCGATCTCCTCTCCCCCTGTGTCCCCTCAGTCCCCTGTCTGCTTGTTCTGTGTCCTCCTCTCCTCCCGTGTCCACGTCCCTCACCAGTCCCAGCAGATGCAGCCACCTGCAGGTGTGCTGAATCTCCCTGATCACCTCCCCAGACTATATGTACGCTGCCCCTGCACTCCTCTGGTGGGTCAGTGCATTAGTTAGTACTCCGTCCGTCCTCCATCCGTTCTCTGTCCGTCCTGTTCCCGTTCCCGTTCCTCCGGCTCCCGTTCCTCCGGCTCTTGTTCCACCTGCAGAGCTACCTGTCGAAGTCACCAGTCGGTTGAGTTGCCCTCCCGACTTGGAAGCAAGTGGACGCTGTAGGTGCCACCTTTTGGTTTGTTTGTTTGTTTGTTTTTGTTTATGGAAATAAAGACTGTATTCTGGAACCGATACCCGAGTCTGTGAGCCTGCATTTGGGTCCTGGTAAACGTCACCACATAACAGTTTGGGGACTTGGCCTGGTTTAGATGGATTTTAGACTGGTTTCAACTTGGATTTGGACTTGTTTTAGACCTGGGTCTGGACCTGTTTTAGACCTGGGTCTAGACCTGTTTTAGACCTGGGTCTAGACCTGTTTTAGACCTGGATCTAGACCTGTTTTGGACCTGGGTCTAGATCTGCTTTGGACTGGTTTAGACCTGAATGAGACACAGTGACGGTCCGGTCTACTGCAAGTCAAACCGGGACTCAGGTCTGAACCTGAACCGGAGCCACCGGGTCCGAAACCTCTGCACACTGCTGTGCGTGTGTGTGTGTGTGTGGATATATATGTGTGTATGTGTGTGTGTGTGTGTGTGTACGTGTGTGTATGTGCGTGTGTGTGTGTGTATATATGTGCGTGTGTGTGTGTGTGTATGTGTATGTATGTGCGTGCGTGTGTGTATGTATGTGTCGGTTAGCATGATAATGTGCCAACTCCCGCCCTCCATCTTTGTCTCCATGGGCAACCGCCACTGTCATCCACAGCAACCACCATGCTGACCCGAGTGGGCACGATGCCCACTCTCACACAAAGCCGATGCCATCTGCCCCCCAAAACACACACACACACACACACACACACACACACACACACACACACACACACACACACACACACACACACACACACACACACACACACACACACACACACACACACACACACGGAGAGAAGAATACGCAGACTGTCCGGTTGGTCACTATGGCGATGAGAGGAGGGAGTGTTTACTGTACAGTCCCATGGCTCTTGCTCTCTAACAGAAGCCGAATGTCGACCGCCCAGGGTGACTTTTGTTCCTGCTTTTATGTGTGTGTCTCCTGCTCAGACGTGACACTCATGCAGCAGGCTCTGCATATCAATCTACTGACTGCCAACACACACACACACACATACACACACACACACACTAGACACATACACACACAGATAGACACACACACACACACACACATACACACATACATATACACACACACACACACACACTAGACACATACACACACAGATAGACACACACACACACACACACACACACACACACACACACACACACACACACACACACACACACACACACACACACACACACAACAGCCTCTAAATTTGAAGGTAACCGTAAAATAGAAATTTATGTTGAGGATAAATTGTCTCCAAAAATATCCAGACTTTTCAAAATAAAATCTCAACCTTCTGTAAAGTTTTTACTTTCTAAAAACATCAACACAAAAAAAAAACATTCTAAAGTTCTTATTTATGTTCGGGCCTTTTAAAAATGTCCTCAACGTCCAAAAACATCTGTAAAACATTATCAATCTGAAACGCTGTCTGTCCAAAAATAAGAATAATAAAAAATACTTAAAGAAATGTCCTCTCACTTAAAAATATTTGTATTTTTCAACCATTTTTTACAATGATGTCTTCTCTTTCTCAAACTCTCCTCTGAGATTAATTATTAAATCTCCTGAAAATAAAACATTTGTTCTGTGAATGCAGAAACTCCTGATTAGTGGAAGACAGAGAAGACGTGGACATCCTCAGAGACGCAGACAATAAATAACAGGAGTCTGTTTCTGGCAGCACCGACACACACCTGGCTCATGTCTTCAGAGGGAGTGTGTGTGTGTGTGTGTGTGTGTGTGTGTGTGTGTGTGTGTGTGTGTGTGTGTGTGTGTGTGTGTGTGTGTGTGTGTGTGTGTGTGTGTGTGTGTATGTATGTGTGTTATTGTGTGTGTGTGTATGTATGTGTGCGTGTGTGTGTGTATGTATGTGTGTTATTGTGTGTGTGTGTATGTGTGTATTTATGTGTGTTATTGTGTGTGTGTGTGTGTGTGTGTGTGTGTGTGTGTGTGTGTGTGTGTGTGTGTGTGTGTGTGTGTGTGTGTGTATGTATGTGTGTTATTGTGTGTGTGTGTGTGTGTGTCTGTGGTAGTGTGTGTGTGTGTGTGTGGGATGAGTTAAGTCAAGGCTGCCTGGTCGTTACACTCTTCATAAATCAGCTGGCAAACTGACCCTGACCTGAACACACACACAGTAGTTTTAAATGTGGACGTTGCGTTCACTGACCACCTGCCGTGCATTAAATGTCAGCGTTATTTTTTTTTGTCCTATCGCTGTCTGTGTTTATAAACACAGAAATCCTGCTCACTGATTGGCTGACTCGCGTCCACCTGAACCTCCTCGAGATGCCTCGGTCTTATTCTGACAAGGTGCATTGTGGGATTGTTAGCGGACAGCAGCGTATGTGCTACTACCTCAGAGTTCAGAGACACACCTCTGGCACATACAGGTAACCATAGCAACAGGCGTGATCCTAAATCACCCTAAACCAGGAGTTAACCTGGACGGTTTAAACACCTGTCTAATAACATGACGGCGCCCGTCGTCATGGAAACGGACATCAAATCTCAGCTTGGAAGCACAAAAAAAAAAATCATCAAGTCCTTCAGGAAGGTTCTGCTTGTACTATCGAGTTCAAACATACAAAGTACACACATGACCAAAAGCACGCTGCAGGTCATGCGTGACGCAGAGCAGTTTGGTTACCTGAGGCTGCTGAGGGATGTTAAAGCCGGGGTCTCGGGGTCCGACGCTGACGAACCGCTGGGCCGGAGATGTGGTGGGGGTGGAGTAGGCTGCAGAAGTCACAGAGAGGTCAGAGAGAGGTCACAGAGAGGTCACAGCGAGGTCAGAGAGAGAGAGGTCACAGCGAGGTCCCAGAAAGGTCCCAGAGAGGCCAGAGAGGTCACAGCGAGGTCACAAAGAGGTCCCAGAGAGGCCAGAGAGAGGTCACAGCGAGGCCAGAGAGGTCACAGTGAGGTCGGCCACAGAGGTCACAGCGAGGTCACAAAGAGGTCCCAGAGAGGTCCCAGAGAAGTCAGAGAGAGGCCACAGAGAGGTCACAGAGAGGTCACAGAGAGATCACAGCGAGGCCAGAGAGGCCACAGAGAGGTCACAGAGAGGTCACAGGGAGTCCCAGACAGGCCCCAGAGAGGTCCCAGAGGGGTCACAGAGGTCACAGGGAGTCCCAGACAGGCCCCAGAGAGGTCCCAGAGGGGTCACAGAGGTCACAGGGAGTCCCAGATAGGTCCCAGAGAGGCCACAAAGAGGTCACAGAG
>NW_027211189.1:40000-42500 GCF_029030835.1 Brachyistius frenatus
CTGACAAAACCCACATCTACTGACGGGGAGGGGGAGGGATGAAGAGTGTGTGCGTGAGGTGGAGGTGGGTGTGGAGGAGTGTGGGGGGTGAGGGAGGTTGTCGGGGGTGACCTCACCTCGAGGCCCGGTAATGACGGGCCGGTGGTGGTGTGTGAAAGCCGTTCGGGGGGAAGAGGAGGAAGAAGAGGAGGAAGTGGAGGCGGAGGAGGTGCCGCTCGGCGACGGCGCGGCGCCGCAGTAACCGGACCTGTCTGACTTCTTCAGAGCGCCGGCGGGCGACGGCATCCCTGCCAAGAACCATGATGATGATGAGGAGCGGAGCACCGCAGCCAGGCTGTTCAAGTGTGATTTACATCTTAATGCACCTCCAGTGTGGAGGGAGGAGGGGGAGGAGGGTAGAGGAAGAGGGGGGTTCTGTGTGGGCGGGGCTTGGACATAGAGGGGCAGGGGCTGATGAGCGGAGTCACGGGCGGCGGGGAGTCACAGGGAGAGATGACTTCAGCTACTGGACGTCTGCAGCTCATAAAAATCTTAAAAACTACGAGGACAAATTACAACAATAAAAATAAAAATTATTACCAAATTCCTTTACAAAAAAATGGATTGAAGATTTGTAAATCATATAAACTCATTTAATATAAAACAGACCAAAGAGAAAATATGAAATGTTGAAACTGAGACATTTAATGTTTTATAAAGATATCTTCTCATTCAGCAACACGTCTCTATAAGTTGTTCCAGGATCATGTTCACCACTGAGCTGCATCAACTCTTCTTTTAACAACACTCTGGAAACGTTGGGGAACTGAGGAGACCAGTTTCTGGAGTTTTGAAAGTGAAATGTGATCCCATTCTTGCCTGATAGAGGATTTCGGCTGCTCAACAGTTCAAGGTCTCCTTTGTTGTATTGTTCATGTCCAGATGCTCCAGATGTTTTCAATGATTGACAGGTCTGGACTGCAGGAGGCCAGTTTATCAGCAGACTCTTCTACTAGAGAACCATGCTGTTGGAATACGTGCAGAATGTGGTTGGACGTTGTTCTGCTGAAATAAACAAGACCTTCCCTGAAAGAGACGTTGTCTGGATGGCAGCATATGTTGCTCCAAAACCTGAATATATCATTCAGCATTAATGGTGCTGATAACAAGCTGGATGGTCCCTCTCCTCTTCAACCTGGAGGATGCAGCGTCCATGATTTCCAAACAGAATCTCAGATTGTGATCCATCAGACCTCAGGACAGTTGTCCACTTCACCTCAGTCCATCTTCAATGATCTCGGTCCAGAGAAGGCGGCGGTGTTTCTGGATCATGTTTCTATCTGGTTTCTTCTTTGGAGAGTTTTAACATCATTTGTGGACGCAGCGATGAACTGTGTTCACAGACGATGGTTTTCACAAGTGTTCCTGAGCCCATGCAGTGATTTCCACTCCAGAATAGTGTCTGATCACGGCCATATGTTGTCCTTTGTCTATTTTCAATTATTAAATTAAATATGAGTTTACATGATTTACAAATCATCACGTTCTGTTTTCATTTACATTTTACACAGCGTCCCATCTGTTTCCTTAACGGTATTGTAATATAAAAAAAATTCTTAGAGCAGAACGTGAAATAAAAAACCACTCAGACAAGCTGCTACTGTGTTGGACGTGTTGGACGTGTTGGATGTGATTGACGTGATGAACGCGTTGGACGTGATGAACGTGATGGACGTGTCGGACGTGATGGACGTGATGAACGTGATGGACGTGTCGGACGTGATGGACGTGTCGGATGTGATTGACATGTTGGACATGATGAACGTGATTGACGTGTTGGACGTGATGAACGTGTTGGACGTGATGGACGTGATGGAATGTTGGACGTGATGAACGTGTTGGACGTGATGGACGTGTTGGACGTGATGAACGTGTTGGACGTGATGGACGTGATGGACGTGACGGACGTGTCGGACGTGATGGACATGTCGGACGTGATGAGCGTGTTGGACGTGATGGACGTGTTGGACGTGATGAACGTGTTGGACGTGATGAACGTGTTGGACTTGATGAACGTGATGAACGTGTTGGACTTGATGAACGTGTTGGACGTCATGAACGTGTTGGACGCGATGAACGTGTTGGACGCGATGAACGTGTTGGACGTCATGAATGTGTTGGACTTGAAAGTGTTGGACGTGATGGACGTGATGAACATGTTGGATGTCATGAACATGTTGGACGTCATGAACGTGTTGGACGTGATGAACGTGTTGGACGTCATGAACGTGTTGACTTGATGAACGTGTTGGACGTGATGAACGTGTTGGACGTCATGAACGTGTTGGACGTGATGAACGTGTTGGACGTCATGAACGTGTTGGACGTCATGAACGTGTTGGACGTGATGAACGTGTTGGAGGTCATGAACGTGTTGGACGTGTTGGACGTGATGAACGTGTTGGACTTGATGAACGTGTTGGACGTGTTGGACGTCATGAACGTGTTGGACGTGATGAAC
>NW_027211189.1:47500-50000 GCF_029030835.1 Brachyistius frenatus
TAGAGACAGAAAGGTAGATAGACAGGTAGAGACAGAGTGGTAGATAGACAGGTAGAGACAGACTGGTATATAGACAGGTAGAGACAGACTGGTAGATAGACAGGTAGAGACAGAAAGGTAGATAGACAGGTAGAGACAGACTGGTATATAGACAGGTAGAGACAGAAAGGTAGACAGACAGGTAGAGACAGAAAGGTAGATAGACAGGTAGAGACAGACTGGTAGAGACAGAAAGGTAGATAGACAGGTAGAGACAGACTGGTAGAGACAGAAAGGTAGACAGACAGGTAGAGACAGAGTGGTAGATAGACAGGTAGAGACAGACTGGTATATAGACAGGTAGAGACAGACTGGTAGATAGACAGGTAGAGACAGACTGGTAGAGACAGAAAGGTAGATAGACAGGTAGAGACAGACAGGTAGAGACAGACTGGTAGATAGACAGGTAGAGACAGACTGGTATATAGACAGGTAGAGACAGAGTGGTAGATAGACAGGTAGAGACAGACTGGTAGAGACAGACTGGTATATAGACAGGTAGAGACAGAAAGGTAGATAGACAGGTAGACACAGAGTGGTAGATAGACAGGTAGAGACAGACTGGTATATAGACAGGTAGAGACAGAAAGGTAGATAGACAGGTAGAGACAGATTGGTAGATAGACAGGTAGAGACAGACAGGTAGATAGACAGGTAGAGACAGACAGGTAGAGAGACAGGTAGAGACAGACATGTAGAGAGACAGGCAGACAGACAGGTAGATCGACAGGTAGAGACAGACTGGTAGACAGACATGTAGAGAGACAGGCAGACAGACAGGTAGAGACAGACAGGTAGATAGACATGTAGATAGACAGGCAGACAGACAGGTAGAGACAGACATCTAGAGAGACAGGCAGACAGACAGGTAGAGACAGACAGGTAGATATACAGGTAGATAGACAGGCAGACAGACAGGCAGATAAACAGGCAGACAGACAGGTAGATAGACAGGTAGAGACAAAGATGTAGAGAGACAGACAGACAGGTAGAGACAGAAAGGTAGATAGACAGGAAGAGAGACAGGCAGACAGACAGGTAGAGACAGACAGGTAGATAGACAGGTAGAGATGGAGGCGGGGCCTCAGCAGTGCAATAATGTGTTTTGACAAATTTGTTAAGTATTTTTGTTCTAAATTAAAAAAAAAAAAAAAATCAGAACGTTTATTGAATTAAAATAAAACATGTTAAAAATACTTCTTTTTTAGATTTTAGTTTATTATTAAATTTATTTCTATCAGGGAAAAAAGAGAAGCGATGCGTTGTTCCAGATTTATATTCCAGCTGATTTCCAATAATTAAATAATAATGCAAAATTAATATAATAAATTAAATAAATGTAAAAAATTACTTCACTAGACTTAAAACGACAGTAATAAATAAATGAATGAAATATATGGAATTGATATTTATTTAATAAAAATCTAAAGAACTAAAATAATTAAAGAATTGAAAAAGTATATTTTTTATATATTAAAATGTAAAACTCAAACGTAATGTAAACGTCCCCCTCCCCTTCTCCTCCTAATCCCCTCCCCTGTCCCCTCCTCCTCTCCCATCCTCCTCTCCCATCCCCCTCCCCCTCTTCCCTCCTTTCCACTCCTCCTTCAGAATATGACATCACTCTTGCTGCAGTGAATAAATGACATCATTTTGTAAACAGGAAGTGTTTTTGTGTCTTCATTCCTGAAACAACACAGTGAATCTCCTCTGTTTGTGTTTGTTTGTTTATTTGTTTTGGACTTTGTTGTCATGTTTCTGTAGTTTGGAGCTTCGTGTTGTTTAAGTTTGATTTTTCAGTTTCATGAAGACGTTTCAGACAACAGGTTTGATTCTGCTGATCAATAAGTACACAAAGAACCCTCATTCATTCATTCATTCTTATTACACACACACACACACACACACACACACACACACACACACACACACACACACACACACACACACACACACACACACACACACACACACACACACACACACACACACACACACACACACACACACACACACACACACACACACACACACACACACACACACACACACACACACACACACACACACACACACACACACACACACACACACACACACACACACACACACACACACACACACACACACACACACACACACACACACACACACACACACACACACACACACACACACACACACACACACACACACACACACACACACACACACACACACACACACACACACACACACACACACACACACACACACACACACACACACACACACACATACACACACACACACACACACACACACACACACACACACACACACACACACACACACACACACACACACACACACACACACACACACACACACACACACATACACACACACACACACAGGTTAAGTTAGGTGATGTGTGTCTGTGGGTGGAGGTGTGGGAATGGTTGGGGTTGTTATTAGAGGA